>NW_021605472.1:0-5009 GCF_004785775.1 Grammomys surdaster | reverse complement strand
AGATGAGTCAGAGCTAACTACCAGGTGTTACTTCCTGCAGCTACATATGAGCTCCTTGTGATTTTGTGAGTTATTTTTTCTTTATATGTTGAAAAGAAAGATATTTGGGGCCTTGGTTTTGCTCCTAATTTTGAGCTATGGATCTGATCAATGAGTAGTTGGGGGTACATACCTTAAACCATTCCTGTTGACCTAGATAAGTGTTTGTGTAGTTTGTGGGGAGACTCATGATCCTGAACTAGATGGAGTCCCTTACTCTGACACTGAAATATGTCTATAGTGTTGTCCTACACTCTCTGCCTGAACATTCTTCTCAACCTCTGTTCACTATATTCTTTTATCAGATACAATCACATGGTGTGTCTCACAATCCTGTTTTGGTGTCCTTGGTGCAGATAGGAGCACCCCACAGCCAGCCAAGAGCCTTTTTCATTGGTGGCTCTGCTAATTAACTTTCCTGTGTCAAGAGATCTCCACACTCTTGCCAGCACCATGATGGATGCACATCTCTCTCCTAAGGGAACTGGGGCATCATTCGAATGCTAAGCACATGGCTTCTATGAGTGTAACCTCCTATCACACAACCACATTGCAACCTGTCCTGCAGGCTCTTCCTAGATGTGCTTTCAAACAACTGTAAAGGATGGTGCAGGACATCTTTCCCCCTCCACATTCATACTGGTGTGATTTCTCAGCCATCTTTAATGGTTCATTGCAGAATAAGGACAACTGGAGGTAGGAATGAGGCAAGGACTATCTGGACAAGATTTGGAAAGGAAACACTCAGTTGCACACACAGGAATTACTTTGGTGTTTCTAATCAAGCCTTGAGCAAATTCTGGCTTTCTAAGGAGGGGAGGTGTTCCATGGCTGTGTCCCAGGAGAGTCTCCAGGAAAGGGTCCCTCACCTTCCTGTCAGTACAGGAGAACATTAGCAGGGAGCCAAAGGCTGTACCCCATGACATCAGCAGTTCGTTCTTGGACATTCTATTGTCTCCCAGAGAGTCCTTGGCATCCCCTGTGATGTCACCCTTGTTGTAGTAACAGCAAGTACAGCAAAGTGACTCATTCAGTGTCTACATACAGGATACAGTAAAGACATGTTTACTTGACTGAGAAGACTTTTTTAGAGAAAGGATGGATGTGACAGAGAGGAGGGAAAGGAGGAAGGGAGCTGGCCTTTCACCTGAGAGTAATGAAGGACGAAGGAGGTGGTCTTGGAGAATGTGGCGTAAGTCCTGGGTAGTGGATGTTGAGAGTCCTGGAAGGGGTGGGCTTGAGCTGGCCTTTCTATCAATGGGGCAGAGGAACTGGAGCCTGTAGGAAGCAAAAGGATTTCCATGATTATCACAATTCTTGAACATGAAGGATTTCAGAACATTACTTTCCCTATCCCTTAAGGCAGGAGAGGGCAAGTCCAAAGCTGTTATTCTGTGCAATCCAAGTCTTTACTTTTATGAGGTACTGTGGGTCTTTCATGGGGACAGAATGATATCATCAGGAGTCACAGAGGGTCTAACCTATGCCAATTTATGGCAAGGCATCACTGTACTTCACTCCCATGGCTTCTTATAGCCTCAGTGGCTATCTGACAGCACTAGGGAGAGAGTTGTGTTCCTGGCCATAACCTTATGTTCTCAGAGTTCCTCTGACCTCCTCTCCCTGACAGTACCCACCTTAGCTTTCTTTATCACTGGTCCTGGGCAGCAAGCATTTCCCTACTGTAAACAAACACCTGTCAGACTTGATACACCCAGACAGAGACAGTATCCTCTTGCCCTTTCTAGGGTGTTTGGTGTTTCAGTAAGGGGAACTGATCAGTGTGTTGACCATGTCCTTCCTCTGCATGATATTTTAATCCCATGTCCTGGGCCTAGAGTAACAGGGTAGGAGATCTGAGTACTCTATGCACTCAAGGACCTGTGGATAGTGAATTTATTATCTGACTGTGAAACCACAGGACTGAGGGCTCTGAAGCCAAGTTGTACTCTGCAATAATCCTGGAGAAGCCATCTCTCTGGTCATCATAGGCATGTGTAGGGAGACAGGGGAAATACCTGGCTGCTTACATCTCCTGGTCTCTATTGAGTGATGGGAGAGCTGAGATCCCTGAGGTGGTATCTTAAGCCTGAACCAAACTATTTGACAATTGTGTCTTATGTTCCAGGCAAGTTTTCCTTGTGTTTTGGCCTCAGGGTGGTCTGAATACACTCTATTCATTCTCAGTATGGAAGTTCATTGGGTTTACTCTACCTGCAGAGGTTCGCAGACGGACATCATCCCCTGAAAGTGTCCTAATCAAGAAGGTGGCCATGGAGGAAGAGGAGAGGCTGACAGAAGAGCTGCAATTCATTACCCAGAATACAAATGGAGCGAGAGATCGGCTGATCTTCCTCACAGAGGGATCCATTAACAAGAGGTGTGCATTGTTCCAAACCCTGTGTTGTCAGTATGGGGTCTGCAATGTCACTCTCCTCTTTTCCATTTTAGGTGGTGGATTCTAGGAAACTGTACCTCCAGAAAGTCCATGTGTCCTACCTCATGTCCCTAAATACTTCTTAGAGGAGAGACATTACCTGAAGCTTGGTCAGGAGTGAGTTGGGAAATGCACTCTTCTGCTTCCTCCAATGAAAAGTTGAACTTGTGGTCTGGGTAAAGAAGTCAGGGATAGAGGTAGTAGAGAATGAGTTCCCAGCATGCCTTTGGAAAGCCCTTAAGAAGCTGTGACTTTGTGAAGTTCTAGGGGCTGTTTGTGGTGAGTCTTTGTACTTGGCTGGCAGGTGACTGAGTGCTGGATGCTCCTGGCAGAAGCTGGAGGGGCCTGGTCCCACATTGTTCATCTCAGTGCTTGAGGAGAAGGCCTGAGGCTCACGACTGTCTTGGTAGTCTTGGTCTGTGTGCCTTATACTCTGAGGCAGTATTGTTGCATGCATTTCCTCTGCATCTCATTGTGCTCTCTCGTTTTCTGTCTCTGTTCCTCTTTCTCATTCTCTGACTCTGGTTCCTCTTCTCATTCTTGTGAGTTAGTCCAATTTTGTGAGTCTATGTGTGTGTGTGTGTGTGTGTGTGTGTGTGTGTGTGTGTGTGTGTACATCTGCACCTACATGTGCATATGTTTTGTATGTTTCCATTTCCGTCCATGCTTTGTAATCTTTGTTTCTGTGACTTGGCCTGGAGATTTACCTGTAAACCAGTTTCAAGGTGATGTGAGTGCTGAGATCTGGGAGCCCCCTCTATACATAGCAATGCTCTTTGCCTAAGTTGTCACAGTTGTCCATAGATTTGTATTCCTTGGGCAGATTATAAAGCTGTGGAAATGCCTTGTCTCATCTCCAGAATTATGTGTAATGTCTGTCTGTACACTTTAATTATCCAAGATGTAGAATCTCTTTTATGAAAACAGGTGAAATACAGTCACAGGTTTCTGCTGAACAAATACTTGTGGCCTAGGCTCTTGAGACCATACCTCTCTAGATTGCCCTCCATCCTTACTGAGTGAATATAGGGAGCCAGGGCACCCTCCATCTGGATGCCTAACTTCTGCTGCCCTGGGGCCAGGATAACAAGTTTCCAAAGGTGAAGAAGATGCCAGTACATAGAGTCAAGAAAATGGCTTTCCCGGCCTGGGGTAGTACAGGACTCAAGCTGAGTTCATGTGTTCCTGAAAGCCCATGTTCATGGAGTTCTGTCTTCCTGGGGCCAGGCCCTTCCGCAGGCTAGATCCACAGTATGAGCTATTGAAGTACAAGGAGAAGAAGGTGATGTCATTTCTGCACAGCATAGAGATAGATACAGTCAACTCCCGTGAAAACCTCCAGGAGCTCAAGAAGGAGACTAACTTCTATAGGTAAGTACTGGTCAGGGAGACCACCAGGTGTGGAATGGCCATTTCTGCATTACTTTGTGACTGGACTAGAGAGTCTGAAGGTCTGTGTCTCTCCCTTCAGCCTTTTAGCCATCAGTGTGCCTTGGGCTTTTGGACTCTGTCTTCATAAGTCTGAAAGAGACTGTCACACCTCCCAACCTTGTTCAGGCATCCCCAGGAGCCTCTGGATAGAACTGTGGTTCAGTTCCTGAGAGGTTTATTATGCAGTACTCTGCCTCTGGGGCTTAGGCAGGGTGTTACCCAGCTGAGTGCGATGGAACACATAGATAGTATGCCCTCTCCTTGGTTCTACTGACCTACGTTGATGGTATTTGCCCCCCTACTAGTTAGTTGATGTTGCCTCAATGCAGTGGGCTGTCATAGATAGATGGAGATCCCTCTTTCTTTTGGAGAGACATGGACCTTATTGGTATTTGGGATGTAGAGATCATTTTTTTCTTCCCTGAATTGGCTGTTTGCTGTTTGTGCAGCTGTGATGGATGTGTGAGTTATAGTGTGTTAGATCCTCATGGGAACCGGGGTCCTGGTGGAGTTAATGGGACCTGGAAGTAGTAATGGGAGGAAGTAGGAGGCTGCAGGATCTTACTATGTAGATGTTGTTTCCAGCAACCTGCATAACCGGATAATGACAGAGAAGAATTTTGTAAAGGAGGATTTGGATGCACTGAACCAGGAGATCATGACAGTACAGGTTGACTTGAATGTAATCCTGAAATATTTGGTTGACTTCAACCAGAACGATAAAGATGAACAGGAAAAGACCAGCAAACTCCAGACCCAATACCATCAGGTAGGGACAAGCATCTGAGTTCGGCTAATCCTGTCTGATGACATTTGCACATTGGATCCATCTTTGCTTTATCCCAGAACCTTTCTAATCCATCCTCCCAACCAGCCACCCACCTCATGGGATGCAGTTGTTCATTGCTCTGTCTAGGCACAAGTACTCTGTGACGTTAGTCTTTTGTGAGTCCCTGAATTGTGGGCAAGTGTACCTTGTTGCTCTGCTTGAAGCTGCAGTGCAATAAGGATAACAGATGAATAACCTGTCACACTCCTGCATTTTTTCATGATAAGAGATTTGCTGTGCAGAGCTGTGAGTGAGTTCTGGGTCCTGAGACAG
>NW_021605471.1:3078-15748 GCF_004785775.1 Grammomys surdaster | reverse complement strand
TTTACACTGTCTTTCAGTGTGAGAAATATTGTAAATACTAGGTTACTTCAAATGAGAACAGAGTCCATGTATAAATTTCTTGCAATCATATTTTAAAAATATCAATTTGGTCTCACAAGTCAATATCCTCAGCAGATATAGTAGAACACATACCTCTTCTCATGTCTCCTACAGTGATATGCAGGTTGGGCAGACAGAAGTACCAGGACACTCAGGAATATCGATCCTGTAGTACATAATAAGGTACAACAACAATACCTTAAATATTGTAAGGGGTAGAGAATGAAATCTTGGTGCACACATGTTAACACTTACAGAGAAGAGGACCATGTCTTGTTTGGTTTTCTATTCAGGTGATAAAGAAAATAACCAAAGCAACGTGAGGAAGACAGGGTGTCCCAGGCTTATACATTTAGCCCACAGTGAATCACTGAGCAAAGAAAAGTCTGAAAATGAAGCAGAATAGAAGAAATCTTGGAGCCAGAAAAGAAAGCAGAATCCATGGAAGAATTTTGCCTCCTGGCTTTTTCTCTTGACTTACACTCCTCCCTCTTTCTGAGGACTTCCTGACTGCAGGTGGAACTGAACAGAGCCCACATCAATCATGATCAAGAAATTTCCCTACGTTCTTTCAGACAGTCCAATCTGACTTATGCATTTTCTGAAGTATGGTTTCTGTTCCCAGATAAGTATCAGTTTTGCCTTTTATTAAAATAAATGTAGCCACACAACTCAACAAAACTGGCAAATATGCTATTATTAATTCTTAAGCTTTCCTTTTGACACTGTCCCCAAAATTTAATGTTATTATCAAAATGCAATAAAGATAAAGGTTTTTATTTTATATATATATATTTTGGTTTTTCGAGACAGGATTTCTCTGTGTAGCCCTGGCTCTCCTGGAACTCACTCTGTAAACCAGGCTAACTCGAACTCTGGAACTCAGGAATTTGCCTGCCTCTGCCTCCCAAGTTCTGGAATTAAAGGCGTGCGCCACCACCACCTGGCCAAGTTTTAAAAGTTCTTATTCTTTCAAAAATCCAACACTAAAGATTGAGTGTTTCCTTTTTTTAAAACATTTTTTTCTTTTATTGGAATTTTTCTTTATTTACATTTCAAATGTTATCCACTGTTCACTTTCCCCTTCAGAAACCATCTATACCATCACCCTCCTCCTGCTTTTATGAGGATGCTCCCACAGCCACCCCACAACTCCCAGTTCCCTGCATTGGCATTCCTCTTCACTGAGGCGTTGAGCCTTCATGGGACCAAGGGCCTCTACTCCCATTAAGTTTTGACAAGGCCATCCTCTACTACATATGCAGCTAGAGCCATGGGTTGCTCCATGTATACTCTTTGGTTGGTGGTATAGTCCCTGGGAGCTCTGGGGGCATCTGGTTGGTTGATATTGTTGTACTTCCTATGGGGTTGCAAAACCCCTTCAGCTCCTTCAGTCCTTTCTCTTACTCCTCGATTGGGGATCCTGTCCTCAGTCCATTGATTGGCTGCGAGCATCTGCCTCTGTATTCGTGAGGCTCTGGCAGAGCCTCTCGGGAGACAGCTATATGATGATCCTGCCCACATGCACTTCTTGGCAACCACAATTGGTGACTGTACATGAGATGGATCCCCAGGTGGGGCAGTGTCTGGATGGCCTTTCCTTCAGTCTCTGCTTCACACTGTGTCTCTGTATTTCCTCCTGTGAGTATTTTGTTCTCCCTTCTTAAAATTACTCAAGCATCCACACTTTGATCTTCCTTTATTTTATGGAGAGTTCCCTTACTATATTGATTTTTTGAACTGTGGGCTCCAGAAAAATTAAAACCAAGTTACACTTACTTTTCTTGCACAGTTCCAAAGGGAAGTCAAAAAGAGAAATTCCAGTATTATAAAGAGCTTAGTGTCCAGCATTGGAACTCAAATCTCCTTTCCAAAAGATGATTGTGCACTTCTACTTCTCTGGTTTTACCTTCCACATCACACACACAGATTATGGCATAGGCTGAGCTCCATTTATTCTGTACATTCTACTGGTCTAAATGGCCATCCCAAAGTCTGAGGATCGCTGACTTGTCTGGATTTCTCTGCAACTGAAGTTATGCTTTCAGAAATAACTCTGTATATCTCCTTTACATAATGCAACCCTGCCACATGGTGCCAAGCCTCACCATATTCCTGTGATACCTTTAATTTGTGGTTTCTTCTGTAATTGTGGAGGTACCATTGCCAGTGGCTGTTCTTCAGTGACTCCAGAATCTTTACACAGCGCCATGTCCAAGGTTTTCTCTATGACATTTCCAGCCCCACAGTTTATATGCTGCCAAAATAATAACCCCTGGAAGACCATTGCATGTTATATGATTCTACTGTGGTTACAAAGTGTATTCTTTGAATTTTATGGAGCACAACTTCTTTTTAATTACCCTCAGGAAATATTTTTAAGAAAGTTTGGTAGCAGAAATAACTTTTTTTTAGCAAATTTGATTTCTTATATCATATGATTAGTTTTTCTGATAAAACCAATATTTCACTTCAATGGTACTTTTCTATTGTTAATCATTAATGATTTGCCTTCTCTAGATGACCAGAAACCACAGATTATTAATACAAAGACATCACACACATGGTCCCGACAGGTGTAGTTATGGATTCAATAGCCACTTTCTCCATCATGGGCACTTTTCTCAGCATTTTATTTAAAGTTATTATAATAACTTATTAAGCTCTTAACATTATATGGCTATTATGGCCAGAAGTTCAAAAGATGTCCACTATCATTACATAAGCAACATGTGACATGTGTCCTGGACATACTCCCATGAATTACGTACAGGTAAAGGAAGGCTGAGATGCTAGTCAGCAACTAGGCAATGGGGCATTTATCAGAAACTGATCCAGATAAAAGACAGAGACCCATCATATCAGCTGGATAGCTTTGAGCAATGCCAGAGTTCGGCAACTCCACAGGTGATCCCTAGATGGAGTCTGTCAGCCAGGTGAAAATGTGTTTCTGCCCCAGCCCAAAGTACCAGGCAGGGGCAGAAGGGAAGTGGAATTCCGGAGGGGCAGGGTTTGGGTAGCTGGTGTGTCCTGAATGTCCCTGGCTCCCAGATGTATCTCTGGGGCTTAGGGAGTGAGATGGAGTTCTTACCAGCTGCTCTGAGTGCAGTGGCTCCTCTAGGATGACTCAGGATTCAGTATCTCCACAGAAGCAGACCATCAGGAGCTGGAAAGAACCCAGATGTCCTTCAACTAAGGAATGGATTAAAAAAATGTGGTATATTTATGCAATGGAGTATTACTCAGCTATTAAAAACAATGAATTCGAGAGGTTCCTAGGTAAATGGATGGAACTAGAAATTATCATCCTGAGTGAGGTAAGCCAATCACAAAAGAACACACATGGTATTCACTCACTGATTATTGGATATTAGCCCAGAACCTTGAAATGCCCAAGATGCAACTCACAGGCCACATGAAGCTCATGAAGAAGGAAGACCAAGTGGGGGTGATTCGGTCCTTCTTAGAAGGAGCAACAAAATACTCAAGGGAGCAAATATGGAGACAAAGTGAGGGACAGAAACTGAAGGAGGGGCCATCTGAAGACCATTCCACCTGAGTATCCATCCCATGTGCAGTCACCAAAGGTAGATGCTGATGTGGAAGTCAGGAAGTGCATGCTGATAAGAGCCTGATACAGATGTCTCCTCAGAGGTCTGCAAGAGTCTGACATATTCAGAGGCAGATGCTCACAACTAGCCATTGAACTGATCATGGGGTTCCCAATGGAGGAGTCAGAGTGAAGGCCATTGGAGCTGAATCCACCACTGCCCGGCTGAAAGTAAGTCTTTTTATATAAGTCTTGGAGAGTTGAATTTGGGGCTTTATGCTTACCTAGATGTTACTCTGCTCGCTGATTCATATCCCCAGCCGTGTATTGAACACTGGATTTTCCCATCATTACTTATCAAGAAAATTCTATTATAACTTTGTTTGTTATGTCTCCATCCATCTTTGAATTTCGCATCATACTAGCTTCTTGGAGTATATGTGGTTGTCATCCTTCCCTCCCTACATCGAGGAAGAGCCTAAGGATTACAGGTCACAGTTGTTCTTTAAGCCTAGGTGAAAATTCATGGTGATTGCATCTGATCATGGGTTTCCTTTCTGAGGATGCAGGTTTTGGTTTTCTTATTAGAGTTATTCTGGGTTTTGTTTATCTGCTTAAGTGTTTTCTGTTAGTTTGGTTCAAATTCAGAACGCCCAGTGTACCTAGAAATTGATTAAGAGTTTCCAGCTTAGAGGACCCTCAATTATATAATCATTGACTAAGGATCTTCTGGATTCAACTGACATTTGATGAAACATCATCCTTTCTTGTAGTGTGATTGAAATTAGAGTCCTTTCTAGTTGATGGACACCTGTTTTGGATAGCCCCGGCCTTGTATTTTGATACTAATTCCCCTTTCCTGTGAAAGGCTGGAGAGGAGGTGTGAGTCATTACCCAGGTGATTTCTAGTGAACCTTCTGCCCATTTTAATTTGTAAAATAAAGGCTTGAGCCAGTGATTGGGTAGAGGAAGGGGAGGTGGAGATACAAAAGTTGGTGGGAAGAGAGCAGAGGGTGCACAACTGGAGGATGACTGGAGGACTGAAGGAAGACAATGGAGGTGGAAGACGACTAAGGAGAGGATGACTGGGAAGCAGGAGGTAGAAGAACAAACACAGGGTCTGGAAAATCCTCAAGTTGTAAGGGACTCATAGCTGGGGAACAGATTAGTTTATGGGTATCTGCCCAATCTAGACTTACAGAATATATTCATAATTACTCAGTTGTGTTTTCTTTGATTGGTCATATTTGGGTTGGAGATTTAAATATATCCTACAACACTGATAGCCAATATATAGCTCATGGTTTACAATTACTTGAAACTGTTCCTGTTTTAGATACTGCTAATTCTCAAATTTTGCAATAAGTTATGCAAATGCAACTCAATTTAAGTGAATGTACTGTTCCTTAACTTTATAGGACATTTAAGAGCTCCTACTGGATTGCTTGGACCCCTTAGGGAAATGCCACAGTAGATTTAGATACCAGGCAGATTGTAGGCCTTTCACAAGAACACTTAGCCAAACAATCTCATTCTTTCTTTTTTTTTTTAAGTGGAAGCACATTTTATTGTAAAGATTTGTGGTTGTCACTTGGAGTGCATGGATCTGGATAGCAGCAAGCCAAGGCTATCACTGGGGAAGGCAGGACAGAGAGAGCCATCTACTCAGGAAAAGCTGACTTCTATCGATGTGGTAAAGGCTGTGGTTACATAGAAAAATGTTTTCTTTTGAGGAGTGTCAGGGCACCTATGACTTACTTTAGAAGAGGGAAACCCTGTATAAAATAACAGTGAATCTGCCAATGGTGTAGACAGGACGAAATCTAATCCAGTAATGAAAATTTTAAAATGAAAATTTTTTTTTCACAAACAGCAAGAAAAAAATCATTTTGGGAAGGAGAACCAAAATGAAAGAAAGAAAGGAAGGCAGGAGGGACGGAAGGAAAGAAGGAAAGAAGGAAGGAAGGAAGAAAAAAACATAGTCTCATACATTCATATTTGGTTTAGGGGAAATTATCGCTCATTGATAGAATAATTACTTAACATGCTGAGAACCTAGGTTTGATCTCCAGCAACAAGAAAAAAAAAGGGAGAGGAGGAAGAATAGAAGAGAGGGGGAGAGAGGGAGTAAGACATTCATGTTCTTTGAGTCTCTGCAAAGCCTTGGGTCATGTAAGCAGTCTACACTAGGGGGAGCCATGCTGACTGGCACTCAGAGCTCACAGACCCATGCTTCTGCTTTCTCCCTAATGGCAGGGAGGCTGTCAGAAAAGTCAGAGCTTCTTCAGTTTGGAGCCCACGCACCGTTCCATTGAACTTCCAGAATCAATTACAAAGAGCAGAGGAGAGGAAGTCTATCATTACAAGGCTTTAAAGAACGCTGGACTAACCCTGCGGCAATGGTCCTCTTCTACACCTATCTCACTGCTGACTGTAGGGACCATCTCCCTGCCTTCAGTCCAGTACATCCCTCGCCTTCTGTCTGACACGACACACGTTTGACTTTGTCCTGGCTCCTGCTGCCTATGCCTTGCAAGAGAGGTGACATTGATAGGTGTGCTGAATGGAGATCGTTTCTGCTCCCATTCCAAAATACAGGAAGCTCAAGAAATGGTGCTGCAAGAGTTAGAGCATCTGTGGAGCTGTGGCTGGCTCCTGAGCTGCCGCTGGCCATTGGAAAGCTGAGCAATACTGTTACTAGAAAGAGGCACAGGCGAAGGAGAGACAGATCTCTGAAAGATTTTCTCCTGGTCCCGCTCCCGCTCCCAGGAGTGTCTCTCTGGCTTCTCAGGTTTGGGTTCAGTCACAATGGCCTTCAGCTGTTTGAGCTTTTCATCTTTGACCCAGAGTTTATTCTGCATCTTTAGCTGGGTGGCTGCCACCGGACGCTCACATCCCTTCTGCCAGTTCATCGACATTTCTGTCACCATGCCTGGCAACCTGGCTTCTAATCTGTGCTTGTCAGAAACCTGCCGCTGAAGCTTCTGCGTCTGGCTTTCAAGTTCCTGCTGCAGATTGCGCTTACCTTCTTCATAGATTGTAGTTGTTTTCTCCAAAATCTTAATCTTGTACTCCAAAGTTTTGTTTTACTTCTCTAGTCGTTCTATTTTCGATTTCTGTCCTGAGATGAATTTTTCTTTTTCATTTAGTTTTTCCTGAATGTAGTTTTCTTTATTTGATAGAGAACTGTCAAATGTTTTTAATAAGGCTTTGAAAGCTACACATCGTTTGGTAAAGTCCTTAATCCATAGTTGTCCTTGGCGATGCCGTTTCTCCAAAGCATCAATCATGCTTGGAAAGGTCTCCTCATCATTGATATCCAAAAGCTTGCAAGGGGGCAGTGGTGGGAAGCTCTGTAGAATCACTTCAGTCATCAAAGGTTCATCTTCAACTGGGCCTCCCCGAGGCAGGTTTCTGTACTGTCTCCCCGGTGTCAGGCCACATATCACCTTGTCTACTGGTCTCGCTACTTCACCTTCCTGGGTTAGTTCAGCAAATCTCATGACTTGCCCGGCTGGATCTTCAAGCTTTGTCCGAGATCCTTTTTTTTACTACAGGTTTCCTGGGCATCTTAGCCTTCGCCGACTTCATGACCGCAGGCTCCTGGCTGTGCTGATGCATGCGCTGGACGTCGAGCTCAATCTGAGGAGCAGGGCTGGTGGGGACCAAGCAGATGGCGGCCACCAGGACCCGGACTCAGTCTACAATCTCATTCTTTACATCACGAAAATAGTAATAGCTTGAGAAAACAATTTGATATTTCTAGAGAATGTGAAGGTCAAATTGTAAAGACTTGTCCTGAATGTCCTTGATTTCTACCTGTACCACATAATGGTGTTAATCCTCGAGGACTCATACCTAATCAATTATAGCAAATGGATATTACTCATATTTCTGATTTTGGACAATTAAAATATGTACATGTGACTATTGACAAACTCTCAGGCTTTCTATTTGAGCTGCTTCAACAGGAGAAGCAACTAAATATGTAATTAGTTATTTCCTACATTGTTTTTCTATGTTGGCTGTTCCAAATCAGATTAAAACAGAGAAGGGAACTGGCTATTGCAGTTGAACATTTGAGACTTTTTGTCAACAACCGAATATTTCTGATATCCCTGGGATTCTTTATACTTCTCAAGAACAAGGTATTGTGGAATGGGCCATGGAACTTTAAACAATATCTTCAGAAAATAAAAAAGGTGGAGATATATCCCCATATACAACAAAATTATTTCAATCATGTTCTTTTCATTTTAATTTTTTTTGTTGTTGTTTTTTTCGAGACAGAGTCTCTCTGTGTAGTTCTGGCTGTCCTGGAACTCACTCTGTAGACCAGGCTGGCCTCGAACTCAGAAATCTTCCTGCCTCTGCTTCCCAAGTGCTGGGATTAAAGGCGTGTGCCACCACTGCCCGGCCATCTTAAATTTTTAAAAATTTGGATGCCAAGGAACTTGCTGCTGAGTGTCCGTGGCACACTACAATTTGTCATACTTATGCCTACATAAAAAGGAAGGATCCACTTACTGGCATATGGCATGATACCTATCATGTGTTGAATATGGGAAAGAGGTTATGTTTGTGTTATTTTTTGTTGTTGTTGTTGTTTTTTCTGCAGCATGCTGAAGGAGTATGGTGACTGCCAGAGTGATTGGTGAGACATTCTGATGCTGGGACAAAGAATAATGAGCTTGCTCAGTACCCTGACAATACTGACTGGGAAGCTGTATTGAACATATGTTCCTGACCCACCTTTGCTTACCTATATCCCAGATGGGACAAGCTGCCTGGCCTCAAGGTTTTAGACCTTGTGGGATAGAGAATCAAAAAGCAAAATTATAATGTCACTTGTATTTTTCTTAAAGGTGACCAATTTTTCAGACTCAATCACGGACTGGTCTAGAAATCAATCCAATATTGGAAATAACAGTCTTCATTTGGAAGGCTGGTTCTGGACATTTTTAGAGACATATTTGGAAGTTAGCTATAAGTTCTATATATATAGAACTTATATGTATAGCTATAAGCTAGCTATAAGTTAGCTAAAAGTTAGCATAGTTCTCTATGCTGTTATGTTAACAAGAGATAAAATTGGGAAAGGATCTGGATTTCAAACAAGTGTTAGTGCATGTGTTAAGGCTCTTTTAATTGTCATGTTAAAATTACTTATGTTTCTTCTACAGTATTTAATGTCAGTTGTATTGCATGTATACATTCTAATTGTGTTAGTGTATTGACACCTGGCATATATGTTATGGGGGTCTATCAACCAGGTTTTGTTATATTTCCCTGAGTATTACAGGACCTTTGTATTCTGATAAAAGCTTGCAAGTACTTAAAGAAGTGAGTCAGGTTTTAAGCAGAAGCAAGATTGTAGTGGGCTTGATTTTTGCTGGTATAACAGCTCTAATTATATTAACTGCTAGTACCACTGCTTCTGCAATTGCTTTGACACAAGAAGTTAAGATAGCTACTTTTGATAATCATTAAGCAAAAAAAAAAAAATGCTACTAATGTGTTGAATATACAAGAAAATTTGGTTAGGTGTTTGGAACAATCGATTGATGCTCTTTAACCTATTGAAGTTATTGGAAAGAAGTTCAGAGTTTAAGAGTAAGTAGCCATCTGGAGTGTCATGTCAAATGCCAATAGATTTGTATTGCTTCTAAAATTTACAATGATATTCATTAAAATTAGGAAAGAGTTTAAAGACACTTCCAGCATATTTGGCATAATTCTAACACCTTTCTGAATGTTTTAACTTTGCATAGTGAGAGTATGAATTTAAAGCATTCTGCTCTGCTGAGCTTTGAGGCTGCAGATGCTGCTGATAAATTTATCCATGGCCTGAGATCAGTATTTCCATTTTGATGAATCCTCAAGAATAGCGTATGTTGCTTGATCCTGCTAGCACTTTTTGTCCCGGGAGTACTTATATTTCTGCCCATTGTGTTAAAGTCTGTTGTCTTTAACAACATCAGCATGTTTACAGCCACAGTATATGACTTGAAATGGAAAATGGAACCCCAGACAGAGGTATTAATTTACCAGGCTGGCAAGCCAAGGATGGGTAAGTTTCTGTACAGAGCCTTACCAACCTGAGAGAGAAGTGCAGTGCTTTTGATGATGCATACCCCATGATAAGTAAGGAAGACATTCTTGTCAGAAAGACTGAAGGCAGGCTCAGTCTTGTTTATGAAATAAAACAGGGAAAGATGTGGAGAGCTCTTAGGGCTGCTTGGCAGGAATCTGGCATTTGCCAAGGTCAAGGAAGTGGACTTCAGGAAGGAATCTGATATTAGGCTAGAACAAAGAATTCATTTCAGGCAGGACTCTAAATCTTAGGCTAGGACAAAGAAGTAGGTTTCAAGGTTGAAAATGACTTTGGGTTATTACAGTAAAGTAGGTTCAGAAATTTTGGTCATCCCAATAAGCCCTTAAAAACTTGTTATGGGAGTGATCACGGGACTTTGTTCATTGCCTTACTTGTTCTTTGACTATTTGTGCTTATTGTTTTTCTTCTTCCTTGACTATTTGCATTTATTGTTCTGCTAGTTCCTCAACCTAAAACTGATCTCTTTTTTTTTTTTGGAGACAGGGTTTCTCTGTGTAGCCCTGGCTGTCCTGGAACTAGACCAGGTTAGCTTCTAACTCTCGAACTCAGAAATTCGCCTGCCTCTGCCTCCCAAGTGCTGGGATTAAAGGCATGCACCACCACCGCCCGGCCTAAAACTGATCTTAATACTTGCATGTAATTAAAATGTTATAGATGCAGATTGGAAAAAATGAAAAGAAAATGACAAGGACAGCTCAGCTTCTGAGAGAAAAAGCATTCGAGATGTTTACACTGGGGAAACCAAAATTTAATGGCAGCAAGTAACTCAAACAGTCTCGAGATGGTTCTATGTGCTCTCAGTATTATGGAAGGCTTGCGGTATAAGCCTTCCATAAAGTCGATGCTTCTGCACATTATTTTCCTTTACTGGGCTTCAAGTACCAGCACAAGTGTAGGTGTTTGGAACAATGGATTGATGCTCTTTAACCTATTGAAATTATAACAAGTGTAGTTATCCAGATCTCATAGAAGAACAATTTTAAAAATTCTTCCTGCCAATTTTGCAGCTAATAGTGGAGAGGTTCTAGGAGACAGAGACCTGATATAGGAGACCGAGAACTGGGATAGAGGAAGTACCCAAGGATCAATGCAGATGTTATTAGCTTTGTCTCACAGCATTGGAGATATGAAGCTTGTAGAGGTTGCTCATGGAGCAAAAGAGACACCAACTAAACCACAAAAATTTCAACCCAAAATTGACCCTGTCTACAAGAAATGCAGACATGGGGAATGGAGCAGAGACTGAGGGATCAGACAACTCATACCTGGTCCCACGTGAGACTCATTCCATGGGCAAGCACCAATCTCTGACTATTAATGATACTTGGTTATGCTTGCACTGGAGTCTAGCATGGCTGACCTCTGAGAGGCTCCACCCAGCAGCTGTCTCAGGCAGATTCACACACCCACAGTCAAAATATGGATGGCACTCTGAGGATCTTATAGAAGAATAAGAGTAATTGTGGCCATAAGAGAATGGGAATGCCACAGAAAGACCAACAGAATCTATCAATCTGGACTCCTCCAGCTCTCAGGGACTGAACTACCAACAAAAAACCACACAGGCATAGACCTAGGCACCAGGATACATATGTAACAGATATATAGCTTGGTCTTCATGTGGGTCCAAAACTGCTGAACCAGTTGTTATCCTAAAAGTACTGCTTTTAGGATAAATAAATAAGTAAATGTAAATTTTTTCTTTCTGCCTGCACAGTGGGTCAGGTGTCATGAAATTGCATACATTCATCTCACCTCTAGGTACTAAAGCTCTCAAAATGGCAGCTTTTAGATAAGTAACTCTATCAGTAATCATCAAATTAGACTGTAAGTGTAGATATGAACAGGTATCATAGGCCACTCATCACAAAGTACTCTGAGTAGACTTCTGCCCAAAGGGTTTGGGAAAGAGCCAGGTAGTGAGATCCCATAGAAGACAGATGATTTCTGTGTTATTACTGCACTAGAAGGAGCATACACATTGTACACTTTGGGGTATTGATGTGGTGGCTCAGGTACCTAAGCCACTCTTCACACAGTGGCTCATCTGTTTGGGAATGACAGTTAGCTCCTTAGAATACAGCAGAATATCGCAAGAGCCTAAGCCTCTACCTGTGGGACTATAAAATCCTGGGTGTTCAGCCACGCCCCCAAAACCCAGAGACCTAACATAGAGCCCTAGTTAGGTCATGAGGCTAACAGGTCTCTGCCTTAAAATTTACGTATTACCTGAAGCCCCGCCTGCTTTCACTATAAAAACAAACGCCTTCCGAGCATTACCATTCACCACCACCCAAGCCCCTCATCTGTTAATAAATGAACACACCTCAAACCTCTACATGTCTTGTGAATTCTGGATCCCAGTAAGTCAAAAATCCTGCGCGCCCCGGCCCCCGCGGGGTTGGGGAGGGACCCTAGCTAGCTGTTTGGCTGCCCGCCCTGGCACTCTCTGCACTCTTACCAAGCCACGGGTCCCGAGAAGGCCTCTGAGCAGGCGTCCAGGACATCTCTGCCCGCTTCTGCTCTCACCAGCACTGCCCGGCCGCCTGTGATCCCTAGGCACGAGCAATGCCCGACATCTACCCATGCCCTTCTCAGTGATCTCACAGACGTGATACATAGGGAAAACAGTTTAGTGTTAGCTACCATTAGCAAGTCAGCAATGTGAGCAAATACTGCAAACAATAAAGCATAAAACATACAATACAGTTACAGAGAAATATATCCTCATAAAGTCTGCAACTGCAATTTCAGATGACAAAAGACATTCATTAAAGTGTTGGCACAGGATTTCAATCCCTGTTTTGAAGTGGAGGTGTCTGTGCATTCCAAGCCAGCCTTGTCTACATAGTAAAACTTCCCAGTCTTAATGAGAACATGGACATCTACCTTCCAATGCTCAGATAACACCATAGAAAGAGGGAAGAAAGGATATGAGAGCCAGG
>NW_021605471.1:0-3068 GCF_004785775.1 Grammomys surdaster | reverse complement strand
CTATGAACATAGTTTTGCAAGTGTACTAGAGGTAGGATAAAGCATCATTAGGGTATGTGCCCAGTAGTGATGTTGAGGTAGATCTATTCCCAGTTTTCTGAAAAACCACCATATTGACTTCCAAAATGGCTGTACAAGGTTGCCCTCCAACCAGCAACAAAGAGTATTCCCCTTGCTCCATATACTCTCCAACATGTGCTGTCACTAATGTTTTTTATCTTAGCCATCTGAGAGGTAAAAGATGGAATCTCAGAGTTGTTTTGAGTTGCATTTCCCTAATGGCTAAGAATGTTGAGCATTTCTTCAAGTGTTTCTCAGACATTAAGTACTGACTTCTTGATAGAACATGGCCGATGCACTCATAAATCTACCTATGCTTATAATAAGGAGTCACTGGTTAACTTTCCATACTCAAAAGTCCTTCACATTCAACGGTTGCCAAGAGAAGGAATGATGTGCTCTTCTGGAGTCATGTTTTCCTCTTCTTATGAATAAATCTTCACATTTACAGCAAGTCTCTTTAAACCCAGTTCATCAAACACACAAAAGCAAACAAGATCTGAAAACTGAAGGGCTATTCATTGAGAATTGGCGGTTTAGCAGGTATCGAAAGCAGGATTGGAAACAGTGTTGGTGAGCATGACCAAAATATAGCTTATACATGTACCAAGGAATACTGGTGCCGTAATTTTATAGAATTGATTGTTACTAAGGCAGACATAAGACTACAGAGCTGTCTTCAGGAAACATGGTGGAAAAGCCGGCATGCTATTTGGTGGATCCCAAGACAATGGGGTTCATGGTTGGAAATTCATTCTTCTAATATATGGACTCCTGAGCTTACCACAACACTTTTCAGTTTAATTTCTCTACACTCCAATTATAAGTACTTACAGATACAGGTTAAGACCTCTCCAAAAAAGAAAAAAAAAAAAAAGAAAAAGAAAGTTCGGGGCAATGGTGGTGCATGTGTTTAATCCCAACACTTGTGAGGCAGAGGCAGGCAGATTTCTGAGTTGGAAGCCAGCATGGTATACAGAATGAGTTCCAGGATAGCTAGGGCTACACAGAGAAACTCTGTCTTGAAAAACCAAAAAAAGAAAAAAAGAACAAAACCAAAAAACTTCTCGATCCAAGTTTACTACAGTAGTTTCTCCATTTCCACTGCTACATTCTGAGTTCTATAAGCAACCAAAACTATGGATACAACTGCCATCAACATTTGCAAGGAATGAAAGAGCAAAACTCAGAGTTGATGATATAAAGTAATAAATAGATACATCAGTCAAAGAAAATGATAAATCTAAAACCAAGATTTTTTTTTTTTCCTTTTTAGTTAAGGTTTAACCATCACAGCCCTCTTCAGGTACACTGAAGACTGAGCATGCACATTTAATCTGTGAGGTGTAAGGATCACAAAGGGAAGTGTGGTTCATGGGGATGGGCTCACCTTCCCATAGAGCTGAGCTGACCTTGAGCAGAAAGGAATAATCTGGTTTACTCCTGTCTTGGCTGATGATCTCATCAAAAGGGAAATGGCCATGTGACTTGGACATTTTCTTTTTCTTTTTTTTTGGAGGGGGGGGAGGGTTTACAAGACAGGGTTTCTCTGTGTATCTCTGTCTGTCTTGGAACTCACTCTGTAGACCAGACTGGCCTCGAACTCAGAAATCCGCCTGCCTCTGCCACCCAAGTGCTGGAGTTAAAGGCGTGCACCACCACTGCCCAGTGACTTGGCCATTTTCATTGCTGACCATTTCATTAAAAGTGATAAACCCCAAACTGGAGAGAAGGCTCAGAGGTTAAGAGCACTGACTGCTGTTCCAGAGTTCCTGAGTTCAGTTACCAGCAACCACATGGTAGTTCAAAGCTATCTGCAATGTGATCCGATGCCCTCTTCTGGTGTAGTGTCTAAATAAGTAAACAATTCCTTTTTTTTTTTTTTAAAGATAAATACCATATGACTTCTTGGTTACAGTGGAATAAAACAAAATGGAGGAATCCATAAAATCCGTTCTGCCATTTGGGCTTTTGGGGATCACTCATTTATGCTAAAGCGGTGAGACCAGACTTGCAAGGTGTGTGTTAGTCTTGTGTAATTATTGAGACACTACTGTACAGGTTAGATTTTCTGGCTTCCAGAAGGAATTGAACAATTTTTTTGACCATGTGCCTCCAACCAGGCATCAAAGAAAGCTGCTGCTTTCTAATAATTAGGCTTGGACTGTTCATTTCGAATTGCTTCAGCTTAGAAGCAGTTTTGTGAACCCTGAGGCCCTACCAGAGCCAAAAGAATAGAAGACCAGAACTAGAAAATCAGTTTCCAACTGATAGGTTTTAGAGCTGCAGGCTGAAGATTGAGCATAGTCTGGATCTAAATACTGGATGCTTAATGCTGGATCTAACACCCTAACTCTCCCACCTGGAGTTTCAAAGCCATTGTTGTTAGACTTTGGGTGCACAGTTTAGAACAGACAACAAGAGACCAAACAGTTCCGGATGGGGGTGGAGGGTGGGGTTATTTAGGAGATAGGGCAAAGGTGGGGAGAGAAACAGGAAAAGATGTTGGAGAAAGAGGAGAGAGAGAGGAGAGAAGTGGAGGCCGGCCATGACCACATGGAGAAAGGGGGAATGGAAGGGGAGAGAGGCAAGGGAACAGAGAGAAGCTAAAGGCAAGAGATCAACAGAGAGAGGAGTAGGCAAGCAGCCCCTTTTATAGTGGGCAGGCCTACCCGGCTGTTGCCAGGTAACTGTGGGGAGGAGCATATCTGGGTGTTGCCAGACAACTTTGGAGGTGGAGTTTAGACAGAATACTAACAATTGTCTCTAAGGAATCCTTCACTTCCTGTTTATTCACCACTTTTGCTTCATCATGCGCTAAAATAAAATGCTTTTCTTTCATTTTCTAGTCTCTTCATATGTATCAGTGAAGCAGAATTTCATGCCTTCTTCTTTTTTTTCTTTTTCTTTTTTCTTTTTTTTTTTTTTAGACAGGGTTTCTCTGTGTAGTCTTGGCTGTCCTGGAACTCACTCTGTAGACCAGGCTGGTCTCGAACTCAGAAATTCTT
>NW_021605470.1:0-5617 GCF_004785775.1 Grammomys surdaster | reverse complement strand
AGCAGCATTTTTCTCTTCCTCACAAAACAGTATTGTAAAAACCTTACTTTTAATAGTGATTGGGTAATAGCTCAAAACTCACTTGAGCTGCCGCTGCAGCAGGTCTGGGACTTAAGTAGATATCTCGGGCTCCTCAGCCTCCCAAGTGCTAGAACTGCAGATATGAGCCACCACCTCTGGCTTTCAAGGTAAACCACATTCATTTGCTCTGTAGAACCTCCCCGCTCCTGTAGGGCCACAGTAGGCATTAGTGGCTGTATTTAACCCCAGTTGGTAAAAGTACCAAAGTCTCCCTTTCCTACGCTTCTTGCTTTGAAAATAAAACTAAATATCCCTAGAGAGTACTTGACCTGGGTCTTTACTCACAAACGTTTTAACACCCTCCTCCTCCCTCTCTTCCTCTCTCTCCTCCTCCTTCCCCTCCTCTTCCCCCTCTCTCCTCCTCCCCCTCCCTCCTCCTCTTCCTACTCGTCCTTCCCCCCTCTTCCTCCTCCTCCTCTTTTCCTCTCCCCCTTCCTCCTCCTCCTCCTGCTCCTCCTCCTCCCTCTCCTCCTTTTTCTCTTCCTCCTCTTCTTCTTTTCTCTTTCCTTCCCCACCCGGAGGGGATGTGGTGTCCAAGTAGATTATAAGAGGTGGTTATTGGAACCCCCGCAGCTGCAGTTACAGGCAGTTGTGAGGCACCCAGTGCGGGCACTAGAAATGATTTTAGTCTTTTGCAAGAACAGCGAGCACTCTTAAGTCTTAACTACATTGGTCTGTGGGCATTTCTCCAGCCTATTTTTTTTCTTTCCTTTCTTCCTCTCTCCTTTTTCGGGTTTGAGACAAGCTTTCATGCAGCGATGACTGACCTCAAACTCTATATAATCATGGATATCCTTTAACTCCCATCCTCCAACCTGACCTTGAATTTACCATCCTTCTGCTTCAGTTTCTTTACCGCCAGAATTTCTGCCACATACCTTGCTCTGTCAGCAGCAACAGAACATGGCCAGAGCCATGAATCTAAAGGCAGTGTTACCTAAAGAAACCCAAGGCGTTCTTGTCAGTCTTCTGTTCAGGAGAAGCTGGGTTGGCCTTTATAAGGCTCTAACTAATGTGATTTGGTGCCATATGTATCAAGTGTCCATGTCCTGGCCAGTACTTAATAAAACTTCCTTCAAATTTGTCTTAAACTGTGTTGTAGTGGTCTTACTCTCACCCCATGGAATTGACACCTTGGAGGAGATGGTGTCCCTTTTATGGGTGCTCATACAATAGTCATGTATTCTCAGTGCTTAGACAGGTTATGATTTCAGCTAGTCACTGATTACTGAGTCTAATATAGAGGTTTCTGCTTTGAGTAGGTGGAGTGAATGAGAACTGTGGACTGGTATTCTTACTAAAAAAAAAAAAAGTCTACATTTATCTCCAAGTAATATAAACATTTACTAAGGAGTCTCATTATAAAACAATCCTGTTCTTTCCTCAAGATAAATCACTGATGATATTGAAGATATGTTCAGACACTCGAAGTCCCTTAGAAGCAGATTTTATCTTATTACTTATTAATTTCTAGAGAAAAAAAGCACACTATTATTCAGTGTGATTTCTACAAATCTCCAAATAGTATGTAGTGTATTCAATACTACTGAAGAAGTATTTCTTAATTCTCCTTAAATGACTTTTGACTCACCTGTGGTTTAGTTGTAAGTACCTCAGACAGGAGGTTCTACTGAGCAAATGAATGTGGTTTACCTTGAAAGCCAGGTGTGGTGGCTCACGTCTGCAGTTCTAGCACTTTAAGGCTGAGGAGCCCGAGATTATGATCTGAGCTTGGAATTAGAAACCGAGGTCCATACACTTGAATATTTCACCACAATACAGAATAAATTAAGATTTTCAATATCTAAAGTATCCCTCACATCAAAACTATGAGTCCTGAACTGTCCAGTTATAAAATTATTCAGATAAATAATGAAAAAGTGGATGTGGGGGGCTACTGTTTTCATATATTCACTTCTATTATAGATCTAAGAATTCCATAACATTTAAATGAACCCACAATCTTCTAATGATCTCTAATAACTGAAAGAGGAAAAGATGAAAGAATTCAACATCTTAAAAAGAATACACTGAAGAAGGTAGAATAGAAAATTCATTACACAATATATTCTGATTATAGTTTCCCCTCTCTCTTCCCCTGCTCCTCCTAGTTCCTCCTCAACTCCCTTGCCCTCTGGATTAACTCCCTTTCCAGCTTCTAAGATATAACAACCAAACATGACAAAATAAAATAAGATGAAGCAAAATCATCTATATCATAGTTGGACATTGCAACCCAACAGAAGGAAGAGTCCCAAGAGTAAGAGATCCACTTGTTCTTACAGTCAGGAACCTCATAAAAAGACTAAGATAATAAAAAAGAACATATATATATATATATATGACACTAAGCACTGGTACAGACTGGTGTAAGCCCTGTGCTTGCTGCTTCAGTTTCTGTGAGCTCATGTGTGTCTTGCTTAGTTGATTCGGAGGGCCTTGTTATCCTAGCGTCCTCCATACCCCTAGGTTCTTACAATCTTTCTGTTTCCTCTTGACAGGCTTCCCTGAGCTATGAGGAGAGAGATTTGATGGAGACCTCTCATTTAGATATATCTGGCTGTCTCTGAATATCTGGCCTCTGAATATGTTCTCATCTGCTACTGGAAGATGATCTATTCTCATCCTCTCTGATGACTGGATAAGGCACTTAGCTATGAGTATAGCATAGTATCATTAGGAGTCATTTTAGTATTCAGTTCATTCATTCATAGACCAGTAGAGTTTGATTTTACTCTGGGTCTCTGGGCTGTCTAGACGCTGGTTCTTGATTACCCAAGCTGTGTTGGGTATAGGTTCATTCTTGTGGAGTGGGCATTAGTCAAATGAGACATTGGTTGGCTACTGCCACAAGTCCTGAGCCACCATTGCCCTAGCATATTTTTCAGGTAGGACAGATTGTAGGTCAAAGGTTTTGTGGCTGGGATAGTGTCCGAGTGTCACACTTCTCTTCCAGGAGCCTGCAGAGTGACTTCCTGCACTGAAGAGAATGATGAGGTTCCACATAGACACCAGCTCAGTCCTCCCCCACCTCCAACTGAGATCTGTGCTTGTTGTCTTTGGCAGTGGGGACCTCTGCCTGTTTGTGGAGAACAACCTTTTTTGCATAACAACAGCCTGGGTAGTTTGGGGTTTTCCATGGACCCTATTTGGCCAACAACTTAATAAGTTGCAGCTCAGTGCCACCATTGGAAGCCTTGCCTGGCTACAAGAAATGGCCAGTTGAGACTCCATCTCCCCTATTCCTAGCCATTGCATAAGGACCACCTTTAGAGATTGCAGGAAGTTTCCACTGCACTATGTTTACACACAGTGTCCCACGTCCCCCCAACTTCAGTCATCACTCCTTACACCCTCACTCCTTCCATCCTTAGCTGCCCCTACCTTCCCTCAATCCTCTCAAAAAACCTATTTCCCCTTCTCAGGAAGAGACATTCATTTCCCCTAGATCTTTCCTCTTTACCTAGCCTCTCTGGGTCTATGAACTGTAGCTTGGTGTCTTACAGCTGGGAAGAGACACTGTATAACAAAGGCAACTCTTATAAGGACAACATTTAATTGGAGCTGGCGTACAGTTCAGAGGTTCAGTCCGTTATCCAGGTGGCAACATGGCAGCATCCAGGCAGACATGGGGCTGGAGGAGCTGGGAGTTCCATCTCTTGTTCTGAAGGCAGCTAGAAAAAGACTGGCTTCCAGGCAGCTAGGATGAGGTTCTTAAACCCATGTCCACAGCGACACACCTACTCCAACAAGGCCACACCTTCTATAGTGCCACTCCCTGATACAAGCCATCACATTTGGTTATTCATTTAACAGCAAATATCCACATATAAGTGAACACATAGCATATTTATCTTTCTGAGTCTGCATTACTTCAGTCAGGATGTTTAGTTTTTTAGTTCCATCCATTTTCCTGTAAATTTCAAATTGTGTTTTTTTAATGCTAATTAATACTCCACTGTGCAAATGTACCACATTTTCTTTTTCCTTTATTCTGACGAGGGACATCTAGGTTGTTTCTAGTTTTTGGCTACTATGAGTAAAGACACAGTAAACATGGTTGAGTGTTCCTAGGGTAGGATGGAGCACCCTTTCGGTATATGCCCAAGAGAGGTACAGCTGGGTCTTAAGGTGGTTTGATTCCCAACTTTGTGAGGAACTGCTCTATTGATTTTCATAGTGGCTCTGTAGGTGTGCATTCCCACCAGCAATGGAGGAGTGTTCTCCTTGCCTCCCATCGATAGCATGAGCTACCATCAAAGTAGTTGCCGTTTGCATTTTGTAGATAACGAAGGTGTTGAACATTTATTTAAGTGTTTCTAGGCCATTTGAAATTACTTTATTCAAAATTCTATTTAGTTCTCTACCCTGTTTTTAAATTGGATTACTGGTTTGTTGGTTTCTTGAGTTCTTTACATATTTCTGATATTAGTCCTGTATCAGGTACAGAGTTGGTAAAAGTTCTTTCCCTATCTGTAGGCTGTTGCTTTGTGGGACTGATTGTGTCCTTTGCCTTATAGGAGCTTTTCAGTTTCACGAGGTCTCATTCATTAACTGTTGTTCTTAGTGCCTGCTCTATCCGTGTTCTGTTCAGAAAGTCATCTCCTATGACAGTGCACTCAAGGTTATTTACGACATTTTCTTCTATCAGGTTCAATGTATCTGGCTTTATGTTGAGATCTTCGATGCACTTGGACTTGAGTTTTATGCAGGGTAATAAGTATGTATCTATTTGTATTCTTCTACATCCAGTTTGTCGAACAGTATTAGTTATGGATGCTTTCTTTTTGCCCGTGTGTATTTCTGGCTTCTTTATAAAAAATCAGATGCTCATGTGTGTGTGGATTTATGTCTTGGTCTTCAATTCAGTCCCACTGATCAACGTGTCTGTTTTCATCCCAATAACGTGGTTTTGATTACTATAGCTCTTTAGTATTACTTGAAATTAGGGATGATGAGACCTCCAGCAGTTCCTTTATTATTCAGAATTGTTTTTTTTCCAAATAAAGTTGAGAATTGTTCTTTCAAGGTCTGTAAAGAATTGTGTTAGAGTTTTGATAGGGATTGCATTGAATCTGTGGGTTGTTTTTGGCCACTTTTACTCTGTTGATTTTACCAATCTATGAGTATGGGAGTTCTTTTCATCTTCAGATATCTTCTTCAGTTTCTTTCTTCAGAGACTTAAAGTTTTTATCACACAAGTTTTTCGCTTGCTTGGTTAGAGTTATCCCAAGGTATTTTTACATTATCTAAGGATATTGTTTCATTTGTCAATTATGTATAGGAGGGTTACTGATTTTTTATGAGATAATATTGTATCCAACCACTTTGCAAAAGTATTTATCAGCTATATTGTGGTGGTGATGATGGTGATAATGTTGGCGATGATGATGGTGGTGGTATGTGTTTTCTTCCTTTGATTTTTCTGCTGTGAGAATATTTATTCCCTTCATTTTCTTTCTGTCCAGACTCTGTGAGATTATCTTTGGCAAGAAAAGTGCAAGGCTTAACTGAAGTTCTGGTTGAAGTAGTCTGT
>NW_021605469.1:7242-28552 GCF_004785775.1 Grammomys surdaster | reverse complement strand
CTACATATGTGCTTAGGGCCTCAGACCAGCCCATATATGCATGCTCTCTGGTTGGTGGCTTAGTCTGTGGGAGATCCCCAAGGTCCAGATCAGTTGACACTGTTGATCCCCCTATAGAGTTGCCATCATCCCCTTTAGTTCCTTCAATCCTCCTAACTCTTCCATAGGGGTCCCTTACTTCAGTCCAGTGCTTAGCTGTATCTTGATCTGTCTCATTTAGCTGCTGATAGAGCCTCTCAGAGAACAGATATGCCATTCCTGTCTACAAGTACAACTACAGGTGACCTCCTGACTCCAGACTGTTCTTGGACTCCTGTCTTCCTAGCTCTATTTCTGGAGTGCTAAGGGCTTGAGACAAGAAGGTTATCTTGTGTTCTCTGGGTGAATAACGGCATCATCAAAGGAGCCCCTATAAATGGACTTATAAATGGGAAATAAAATGTAAAGAGGCAGAGATAGGACAGCAGAAGAGTCTGGCCTGGGAGCACAAGCCAGGCAGTGTGGCACCATCTGGACGCTGAAAAGGGCAGCAGCCTCCAGTACACTGCTGAGGGCTCCATGGGAGCCCTTCTGAATTTCTGCCTTTGTCCTCTACACTAATGCATTATGAAAAAGCACTAGGCTTGTCAGCTTTTTACCATGTCAGCATTAGAAAACTAATTTGTGCTCTTTTCCAATAGTGTGTTCAGGTAAAATTTGGTGAGAATATATTAATCAAAATGGTCAACTAATTCTGTGACTCTTTGTGTTTAGACAGTAATACCATAATACCAGTTCCAAAGAAATGGAGGCAACTGCTTTAAAAATAAAGATAAAATGTGATAGTGTCAAGACCATATGGTTTTAAGGACTAAATGTTAGAGTTACACAAGGATTCACAAAGGAGCAATTAAAAAGTGTGAGAATCTTCTCTTGCCTCTGATACTTCTCCCCACAAGGTGGTAATCACGCTCAAATGTCAGGAGATTACACTTTGCCTTTACATATATGTATACTTTTTTATTTTTTTTATTTTATTGGATACTTTCTTTATTTCTTTATTTACATAACAAATGTTATCCCTTTCCCAAGTCTTCCCTCTGGAAACCACTATTCCATCCCCTCTCCCCAGGACTCTCCACCACTCACCCACCTACTCCTGCCTTCCTGCCCTGGCATTCCTGTACACTGAGGCATCAAATCCCCTCAAGCCCAAAGGCCGTTCCTCCCACTTATGTCTGACAAGGTCATCCTCTGCCACACATGCGCAGCAGCCATGGGACCCTCCATGGTATTCTTTGGTTGGTAGTCCAGTGCCCAAAAGCTCCGGGGAATCTGGCCAGTTGACACTGTTGCTCCCCCAATGGATATTCTGCAATAACCAATTTAACTGCTATTTGGTGTTGGGTTAAGGTGGGGGTTCTGAGTCTGCCCTGCCACAGGGCTAGGACCACTGCTCAGAAAGGCAGAGTCATGGAAAGTTTGATTGTGTTCTCCTCACTCAGGGGCTGGGTGGGATGTCTGGCTATGGGAATCCGTGGGGACACTGCTCTGGGGTTTGGGGGGCTTAGTCTGGGGTCCCAGGGGCCACCAAGCTAGCTCAGGGGGTCCCAGGGCCTATAGGGCGGCCAGGACCACCTGGTTCTCAGGTTCTCAGGTACCCTGGGACCACTGGAAGCTGTGGAAGAGCTGAGAATGAAGTGGGGGCCCACATGCTGGATTGGCCCACTGGTGAAGGAGAAGGGGAGAGAAGCTCCAGCTGCACCCCACCGGGAGAGTCCTTGGCTTGGTTTAGGGCAGCTACCTTGGGTTGCTGGTCGCCATGGCTGGGAACTCAAAGAGGTCTTCTGCGGATTAGACTGCAGCTCTGTAGGTGAAGGCCTTCTCCATTGCTCCCCATGACAAATCCCGATGAAAAGAAGGCAGTCCATGGTTGATGAAGAAGGATGAATCCACATTAAGGGTCCCTTTTGCCAAAGAACTGCTGTGGGCACATAAGAAAGTAGCAAGAAAGCAAATAGCCAGCAATTGATCATAGTCTATATAATGTATCTGTTGTTGGCTAATAGCTTCATTTACTTTCTGCAAAGCTACTCATGCCTCCTGACTTAATTGTTGAGGGAAATTAGGATTTGTACCCCCTTGAGAATATCAAGCAGAGGCTTAAATCCTCCTGTGGTGAGCTTAAGGTGAGGTCTTAGCCAATTAACATCTCCTAACAGCTTTTGAAAATAATTTAATGTAAGTAAACTATCTGTTCTTGTTTGAAGTTTCTGTGCCAAAATTTGTTTAGGATATGACTGATGTCTCAAATATTGCCAAGGATATTGTCTTTGACTCTTTTCTGGAGCAACGGCTACTCCCCAAAATTTTAAAGCTCATTGTATAAGGGCAAAGGCTTATAGTAAAACTCCTTCAGAGGGATCAGCTAATAAAATAACCATAGAACAAATAATGTATACTGAAGAATTCAAAGTCCTAAATTCTTGTATTGAAGCAGTTAACAATTGTTTTTTATATAATGTAGGCCTATTAGCCACTCCCTGAGGCAAAACTTTCCAATGATATTACTTCATGGGTTCTTTAAAATTACAAGCAGACATACTAAATGCAAACCTTTTACAATCAGACCCACAGATGCTGTGATGACCCCTACCAATTTGATTGGTGGTCTTGTACCTCCCACTCAGGTAACACTCCTTAAGAAACATTTCCCAGATTCACTTAAGGGTGTGGTTTAGAAATATCCTAAAAGTTTCTCAGTTCAATCACTTTAATTGACAGGATTCAGCTTCTCAATATCTTCTAGTCTGTATCCTCCACTAGTGAGTTCTGTCCTCTACAGAACTGGGATTGCCATACCTGCCCTTTGTAAGAAAGTACTCTAAATTGTTCTTATCTTAGCTCTCAGGAGCAGGCTCCTGTAGAGTGGAAATTGCCTCTTACAGGAGAACTGAGACCACCTGGGCAGGAATCATGGGCTTAGATCATGAAGTCTCTGTCACAGAGTGGGACAAGTGTATGCTGTTTTTTAGGGAGGTGGAAGAGAGGAGTGATTTTATGGGTGACCTGCCAGAACAAAAAGGATTTTGTACCACAAAGGAGGAACACAGGTGGTAAGCCTGGAAAACATCCTCATACCACAGACTGCAACTAGTCATTACAAAAAACCAAACTGGCAATTGCACATAGGAAGCTAGAGGGGGCTGGGGGGGGAACAGAGAGACAAAGATAAGAGAGAAAGACAGAGAGAGAGAAAGAGAGAGAGAGAGAGAGAGAGAGAGAGAGAGAGAGAGAGAGAGAAGACAGAGAAACACTACACAGACAACCAGTGGTGCCTGCCACACGTCCAGAAAGAGGAGAATCTGGTGATGTCTTTCACAGTTTCTGGACACAGGTGTCTAAACTGAAGATGCCTTGACGATACTTTCCTCTACAGGTGACAGACCAGGAAACTTTCAAATGTTTTCCTGCAAAAGTAACTTTCATTTGCACCTATTAATCGTTGTCTCTGAGACTTTCTGCCTTGGTCTATTGATCTAGGACTCATCCTGGAAGTTTCTAGCTTCCAACAAATCAAATCTAGGCTTAGAATGTTCTCAGCTTCTGAGAATTATGGCTGAAGAAGCTCATTGTCTCTAAGACTTTCTGCCTTGGTTGGCTGACTTAGGACTAGCCTTGGAAGGTTCTAACTTCTGTCAGTTCAAATCTTGGGCCTTATTCTCAGCTTCACAGGCTTATGGTTGAATAAGCTCACCACTTTCTAGTTCTTTCTGATCTCTAACTACCTGATTTAATTTGTTCTGTCTCAGAGCTCTCCACTGTAACAGATTCAATCTGGCTTTTCTCAGCTTCTCCTGCATTGTTCACTTGGTCTCATACTAACTTTGACAATCAGTTCTAATCTTCTGTCTCCTTCTCACTCTCTGGCTTGTCCTGTGTCGCTCTTGTTCTCTCTTGAACCTGTGCCTGTACCACTGTCCTGGTAATACTGCCCTCTCTCCTCTTCTCTCTGCACTGATCTCTTAAATAGTTTCCCTTTCCTCTCTCTCCTAGTAACAGTTGGGCATATCCTATTCTATCCAATCTTTCTCTGATTTTTTGCTTTCTCTGCACACTGCTGCTTCTTTCTACAAACTTTACCTTCAGTGTTTGGAATTAAAGGTGTGTACTAAGGGTTTGTCTGTATTCCAGCCAGAAGGATTAAAAGTGTGTGCCAAACCTGAGCCATTCCACAACTAAAAACAGTTTGATTTTTTTTTTTTTTAAGAAGTAACACGATTTTGGGCTTCACAGTATGATCAAATACACTGTAACAGTTTCTGGAGTGGATGTGTCAAATACCCCTAAGAGGTTTTTTTTTGTTTGTTTTTGGTTTTTTGGTTTTTCCAAACAAGGTTTCTCTGTGTATCTCTGGCTGTCCTGGAACTCACTCTGTAGACCAGGCTAGCCTTGAACTCAGAAATCCGCCTGCCTCTGCCTCCCAAGTGCTGGGATTAAAGGCATGTGCCACCACTGCCCAGCACTCCTAAGAGTTTTGGAAACAAATTGATCAAAGGAATTCTTGGCAATCTGGATCTCAGATTGAGCACCCTATGGAATTCCATGAGCACTGCCCCCTTCCTGGCTAGGAGGGGCACAGAGACCCTAGTGTCTCTGGAATTTCTGTGGAGACTCCAGGAATGATGTGGGGTGTTCTTCCTAAAAGTCTTCTTGAACCTGAACTTATTTTTTTGGTATTTTCCTTTTATTGATTTTTCTCTTATATATTACATTCTAACACCAGTTTGCCCCTCCTCCTTCTCTCAAGTCCCTCTCTCCCACCCCAACCCCCACAACACTCTCTATTTCAAGTCCATTTTTTTCATTCCTTTCAGAAGAGGGCAGGCCTCCCAGGGATGTCAACCAAACATAACAGGTTACAATAAGACAGGCACTTGCCTTCTTGCTATAGAGAGACAAAGCAACCCAGTAGGAGGAAAGGGGTCTCAAAATACAGGCAAAAGAATCAGAGAAATGTAATGTGTAATTATAGAAAACAATCTAAGCTATTCCCTGTTAATGGTGGTCTCACCTGTCAGCATGGTTTCTGAGGCTAGCCAGCTGCTGAGCCACCCAGAACTTTCCAATCGATCTGCGCCCTGTTGTTAGCCTGCAGAAAGCCAGCTAACACTCACATAAATTCCTATAACCCCATAAAATGAAAACTCCAGAGACTTGTGCTTTATCAGCCAAATTTATTACAGTAAGTCCTCAACCCCTAAAATGCCCACACAAAGATTTCAAAACTCAATTGATATAAAAACAAGCTGCAGACCTAGATGGGGCAAAGGTACCTTACATTACTCTATTGCCCTTTTAAGATGTCCAAAGATACCTCTGGCACCTTCAGTCATGTAGGCAAGGGAAAAAGCTCAAGTAACATATAAAGGCAGACTTATAAGAATTACACCAGACTTCTCACCAGAGACTATAAAAGCCAGAAAATCCTGGAGTGACATCATACAGACTCTAAGAGAACACAAATGCCAGCACACACTACTATACCCAGCAAAATTCTCCATCAGTATAGATGGAGAAACCAAGATATTCCATGACAAAACCAAATTTGCACAATATCTTCCCACAAACCCAGAGCTTCGAAGGATAATTGATGGAAAACGCCAACACAAGGAAGGAAGCTACAACCTAGAAAAAGCAAGGAAGTACTCTTCTAACAACCCGAAAAGAAGATTGCTACATCAACATAATTCCACCTCTAATAACAAAAATAACAGGAAGCCACAATCATTTTTCCTTAATACCTCTTAACATCAATGGACTCAATTCTCCCATAAAAAGACATAGACTATCAGACTGGATACATAAACAGGACCCAGAATTTTGCTGCATACAGGAAATGCACCTCAGTGACAAAGACAGACACTACTTCAGAGGAAAAGGATGGAAAACAATTTTCCAAGCAAATGGTCCCAAGAAACAAGCTAGAGTAGCCATTCTAATATCAAATAAAATTGACTTTCAGCCAAAAGTAATCAAAAAAGGTAAGGAAGGATACTTCATACTCATCAAAGGAAAAATCTACCAAGGTGAACTCTCAATTCTGAACATCTATGCTCCAAATGCAAGGGCACCTATATACATAAAAGAAACTTTATTAAAGCTGAAAATACACATTGCACCTCACACAATAATAGTGGGGGACTTCAACAACCCACTCTCAGCAATGGACAGATCATGGAAACAGAAACTAAACAGAGACACATTGAAATTAACAGAAGTTATGAATCAAATGGATTTAACAGATATCTATAGAACATTTCATCCTAAAACAAAAGAATGTACCTTTTTCTCAGCACCTCATGGGACCTTCTACAAAATAGACCATATAATTGGTCACAAAACCGGCCTCATCAGATACCAGAAGACTGACATAATCCCTTGCATAATATCAGATCACCACGGAATAAGGTTTGTCTTTAATAATGACAAAACCAATGGAAAACCAACATGCATGTGGAAACTGAACAACACTCTACTCAATGATGACTTGGCCAAGGAAGAAATAAAGAAAGAAATTAAGGACTTTTTAAAATTTAATGAAAATGAGGAAGCATCATACCAAAACTTGGGGGACTCCATGAAAGCAGTGCTAATAGGAAAACTCATAGCTCTAAGTGCCTACAAGAGAAACTGGAGAGAGCACACACTAACAACTTGACAGCACACCTGAAACCTCTAGAACAAAAAGAAGCACATACACCCAAGAGGAGTAGATGGCAGGAAATAATCAAACTCAGGGCTGAAATCAACCAAGTAGAAACAGAAAGAACTATACAAAATATCAACAAAACCAGGAGTTAGCTCTTTGAGAAAATCAAACAGATAGATAAAAACCCTTAGCCAGATTAACCAGAGGCCACAGAGACAGTATCCAAATTGATAAAATCAGAACTGAAAAGGGAGACATAACAACAGAAACTGAGGAAATTCAAAAAATCATCAGATCCTACTACAAAAGGCTATACTCAACAAAAATGGAAAATCTGGATGAAACGAACAATTTTCTAGACAGATACCAGGTACCAAAGTTAAATCAGGAGCAAATAAACCATCTAAACCGTCCCATTAACCCCTAAAGAAATAGCAGCAGTCATTAAAAGTCTCCCCACCAAAAAAAGCCCAGGACTAGATGGTTTTAGTGCAGAATTCTATCAGATCTTCAAGGAAGACCTAATACCAATTCTCTTCAAACTATTCCACAAAATAGAAACAGAAGGAACACTACCCAATTCATTCTATGAAGCTACAATCACACTCATACCTAAACCTCACAAAGACGCAACAAAGGAAGAGAACTTCAGACCACTCTCCCTTATGAATATACTTCCAGAACTACTCAATAAAATTCTAGCAAAACGAATCCAAGAACACATCAAAACAATCATCCATCATGATCAAGTAGGCTTTATCCCAGGAATGCAGGGATGGTTCAATATTCAGAAATCCATCAATGTAATCCACTATATAAACAAACTCAAAGGAAAAAAAAACATATGATCATCTCACTGGATGCTGAGAAACTATTTGAAAAAATTCAACATCTCTTCACGATAAAACTCTTGGAAAGATCAGGAATTCAAGGCCCTTACCTAAACATAGTAAAAGCAATATACAGCAAAACCAGTAGCCAACATCAAACTAAATAGAGAGAAACTTGAAGCAATCCCACTAAGATCAGGGACTAGACAAGGCTGCCCACTCTCCCCGTACCTATTCAATATAGTACTGGAAGTCCTAGCCAGAGCAATTAGACAACAAAAAGAAATCAAAGGGATACAAATAGGAAAGAAAGAAGTCAAAATATCATTATTTGCAGATGATATGATGGTATACTTAAGTGACCCCAGAACTTCCACCAGAGAATTCCTAAACCTGATAAACAACTTCAGCAAAGTGGCTGGTTATAAAATCAACTCAAGCAAATCAGTAGCCTTCCTCTACGTGAAAGATAAACAACTTCAATGGAAGAAACTCGAATGGCTGAGAAGCACCTAAAGAAATCTTCAATGTCCTTAGTCATCAGGGAAATGCAAATCAAAACAACTCTGAGATTCCATCTCACACCAGTCAGAATGGCTAAGATTAAGAACTCAGGTGATAGTAGATTCTGGCGAGGGTGTGGAGAAAGAGGAACACTCCTCCATTGTTGGTGGGACTGCAAGATGGTGCAACCACTTTGGAAATCAGTCTGGCGGTTCCTCAGAAAATTGGACATAGCATTACCCGAGGATCCAGCTATACCACTCCTAGGCATATACCCAGAAGATGCTCGAACATATAACAAGGACAAATGCTCAACTATGTTCATAGCAGCCTTATTTATAATAGCCAGGAGCTGGAAAGAACCCAGATGTCCTTCAACTGAGGAATGGATTCAAAAAATGTGGTATATTTACACAATGGAGTATTACTCAGCTATTAAAAACAATGAATTCGAGAGGTTCCTAGGTAAATGGATGGAACTAGAAATTATCATCCTAAGTGAAGTAAGCCAATCACAAAAGAACACACATGGTATTCACTCACTGATTATTGGATATTAGCCCAGAACCTTGAAATGCCCAAGATGCAACTCACAGGCCACATGAAGCTCATAAAAAAGGAAGACCAAGTGGGGGTGATTCAGTTCTTCTTAGAAGGAGCAACAAAATACTCAAGGGAGCAAACATGGAGACAAAGTGAGGGACAGAAACTGAAGGAGGGGCCATTTGAAGACCTTTCCACCTGAGTATCCACCCCTTATGCAGTCACCAATGGTAGATGCTGATGTGGAAGTCAGGAAGTACATGCCGATAAGGGCCTGATATGGATGTCTCCTCAGAGGCCTTCAAGAGTCTGACATATTCAGAGGCAGATGCTCACAACTAGCCATTGAACTGATCATGAGGTTCTCAATGGAGGAGTTAGAGTGAGGACTGAAGGAGCTGAAAGGGTTTGTGGCACCATGAGGAGAGCAACAATACCAACCAACCACAGCTCCCAGGGTCCTAACCACCAGCCTGGGAGCACTTATGGAGGGATCCAGGGCTTCAGCTGAATATGTAAGAGTAGAGGGCCCTGCTGGGCACAGGTGGAAGATGAGATCCTTGACCTCATGAAGGCTGGACGCCCCAGGGGGTGGGAATTTTGAGGGTGGAGAATTGGGAGTGGGGGGGGTAGGTGGGGGTTACATCCACAGAGAAGAAGGTGGAGGGGTAAGGGGATGGGGGGTTCCCGGGTGGATGGGGGATGGGGTAAGGGGATAACATATGAAATGTAAATAAAATATCCAATAAAAAAAAGAAAGAAGTCAAAATATCATTATTTGCAGATGATATGATGGTATACTTAAGTGACCCCAGAACTTCCACCAGAGAATTCCTAAAACTGATAAACAACTTCAGCAAAGTGGCTGGTTATAAAATCAACTCAAGCAAATCAGTAGCCTTCCTCTATGTGAAAGATAAACAGGCTGAAAAAGAAATTAGGGAAGTGACAACCTTCCCAATAGTTGCAAATAATATAAAATACCTTGGTGTGAATCTTACCAAGCAAGTGAAAGATCTGTATGACAAGAAATTCAAGTCTCTGAAGAAAGAAATAGGAGGAGATCTCAGAAGATGGAAAGAACTCCCATGCTCATGGATTGGCAGGATTAATATAGTAAAAATGGCCATCTTGCCAAAAGCAATCTACAGATTCAATGCAATCCCCATTAAAATCCCAACCCAATTCTTCACAGAGTTAGGAAGAGAAATTCTCAAATTCATTTGGAATAACAAAAAACCCAGGATAGTGAAAACTATTCTCAACAATAAAAGAATTTCCGGAGGAATCACCATCCCTGACCTCAAGCTGTACTACAGAGTAACAGTGATATAAACTGCATGGGATTGGTACAGAGACAGACAGGAAGATCAATGGAATAGAATTGAAGACCCAGAAATGAACCCACACACCTATGGTCACTTGATCTTTGACAAAGGAGCTAAAACTGTCCAGTGGAAAAAGAACAACATTTTCAACCAATGGTGCTGGTTTAACTTGAGGACAAAATGTAGAACAATGCTAATTCATCCATTCTTATCTCCTTGTACAAAGCTCAAATCTAAGTGGATAAAGGACTTCCACATAAAACCAGATACACTGAAACTAAAGGTGGGGAAGAACCTTGAATCCTTGGGCACAGGGGAAAAGTTCCTGAACAAAACACCAATGGCTTATGCTCGAAGATCAAGAATTGACAAATGGGACTTCATAAAATTGCAAAATTTCTCTAAGGCAAAGGACACTGTCCATAGAACAACTGGCAACCAACAGATTGGGAAAAGATCTTTACAGATCCCACATCCACTAGAGGACTAATATCCAATATATAAAAAGAACTCAAGAAATTAGACTCCAGACAAGCAAATAATCCTATTTAAAAATGCGGTTATAGAGCTAAACAAAGAATTCTCAACTGAGGAATCGTGAATGGCCAAGAAGCACCTAAAGAAATGTTCAGTATCCTTAGTCATCAGGGAAATGCAAATCAAAACAACCCTGAGATTCCACCTCACACCAGTGAGATTGGCTAAGATCAAAAAATCAGATGATAGTCAATGCTGGCGAGGATGTGGAAAAAGGGAAACACTCCTCCATTGATGATGGGATCACAAGATGGTGCAACCACTCTAGGAATCAGTCTGGCGGTTCCTCAGGAAATTGAACATATCATTACCTGAGGATCCAGCTATACCACTCCTGGGCATATACCAAGAAGATGCTCTAACATACAACAAGGACATATGCTCCACTATGTTCATAGCAGCTTTATTTATAATAGCCAAAGCTGGAAAGAACACAGATGACCTTCAACTGGGGAATGGATTTTTAAAAAAGTGGTACATTTACACAATGGAATATTACTCAGCTATTAAAAACAATGAATTCAAGAAATTCTTAGGTAAATGGATGGAACTAGAAAATATCCTGAATGAGGTAACCAAATCACAAAAGAACATACATGGTATTCACTCGATGATTATTAGATTTTAGCGCAGAAGCTTGAAATACGCAAGATTCAACTCACAAACCACATTGGTGATACATTGAGCTCCCAAAAGCACAGTGAAATTGTAGGACTGCTAATATGCCTTTTCTATTCACTTAAATCCATGTTAAAGAAGCCTTCTTGGTTCTACTCTATATTTCTGAAGGTTCATTCCACTGAGATCTGAGAGACCAGACATGGATACAATGCTGGTCTCAGAGCACCTCACATTGGGGACCAGTAAGAGGTTCAAGGAGCTCCTGGGGTTGCTCATCCTGAGTTCTAAGTACCCATCACCCACTTTGTTCAATTACTGCCTAAGACTGCACACAATCTGATACCTGCACATACAAAGGGAACAGATCAGAAGGTAATCTGGTCTTTCAAGTCTGGAGGGAATTTTGGTGAAGGAATCTTGTGTTTGGACACAGGAGAGGTCTGAGATAGCCACTATCCATGGTGCAAAATCTGTGTGAGATATTACCAGATTTCCCCTGTCTATCCAGGGGTATGAATATGTTTTGCCATTTTATGGCAATGTGTGTGTCTGTGTGTGCCTGTGCGGGTTCGTGTGTGTGTGTGTGTGTGTGTGTGTGTGTGTGTGTGTGTGTGTTTCTCTGTGTTTCTGTCAGTTGTCTTTTCCTGCAATGAACAGTGACTTTCTCTGACATAAGGACACTCCCAACATGGGTTAAGGTCTGTGCTCCTTCCTGTTTGGGGGGACTGGAATCATTTTGGCTCTGTCATGTCCTCCTGAAAAATCCCCTACCCAAAACAAATTCTACCTGTAGTTTTTCTTTTGTCTTTTTATGGGACATTTATCTACCCATACAGGCTTATTACATAGCCATTTTAAAGTTAAGGTGGTTGTTACCTATGAAACACCAACACCGGTCATGTCTTCCTTATGGACTACCTGGACTGTGATTGTTCTTGAGAATTCATTTTAATATTTTTCTCAGGAACACTCTTTAATTTAGGGGTTTTTTCCCTAATATTGAAGGAATGTTAATCTTTGTTTTCCATTGTTATAATAAATCATATCCCCATAATTTCATGGCTATACTAGCTACACACAGCTTTAGTTTGCCTATTTGTCCTTCTGACCCTATATTCATCTTGCACTTGGTCTTACCTGAGATGAACTTACAAATCCTAGAAGCTGAATATTTACCTCCTATAGAGATCAATCTAGATGACAAGATTTTAATGAAATCATTATTACATCTGCTCCTCTGTCGATTAAGCCCTGGATTTCAATGTCATTTATTTGTATTTCTAGCTTTGGTCTCTGATTCTTTCTAGAACTTTGCCAAAATATTTGTTTGCTGTTCAGTCTGAATATTTTGTTTTAGGTACTGAAGTTGACTTGATCTTAATTATCTCCAGGGCAATGTTGTTTTTAACAACGGGCATAAAATCCCACCTATGCCAGACAGGGCCATCCTCCCTTACATATACAGTTAGAGCCATGGATTCTTCCCTAAGTGCTCCCAGGCTGGTGATTTATAGCCTGGGAGCTCTGGTTGGTTGGTATTGTTGCTCTTCTTATGGAGCCACAAACCCTCCCAGCTCCTTCAGTCTTCACTCTAACTCCTCCATTGGGGACTCCTTGATCAGTTCAATGGTTAGCTGTGAGCATCTGCCTCTGGCTACGTCAAACTCTGGCAGACCTCTAAGGACACAGCTGTATCAGGCTCCACATTTGGGGGCCACTTTGTCCTGGCCCTAGCTGCTGCTTCAGCCTGCAGGACAGAGTCTAGCAAGAGAGAGAGAGTGGGCATGGAAGGGCAAGAGATGCAAAGAATGGAGACAAGACAGAGGATCTGATCAAGTCTCTCTTTATTGAAAGGAAATCATGGGTGTATATGTAAGCACAAGCAGTGGAACACAGCTGAAGACACTTTACCACGGGTGCCTTGCAGCTGGGGGCACTAAACAACAAAACAAGACAGGGGAGAAAAACATGATGTTTATAAGAGTGTGCTCAGCTGTTGTAGGCTGTTGAAAACAAGTCTCTTGTAAGGGTATATGGCCTGAGATGGCTGCAAAGATGATAGCTGCTTTCTGCTCAGAGTTGGCTCCCAACAGCTAAGGATGTTGAACATTTCTTTAAGTGTTTCTAAGCCAGGAGAGTTTCAGCTATTGGAAATTCTCAGTTTAGATCTATACCCTATTTTAAAAGTGGATTATTTGGTTTTTTGTTATCTAGGTTTTTAAGTTCTTTAAATATTTTGGGTACTAGTCATCGATTGGATGTGGAGTTAAGAAAAATCTTTCCCATTCTATAGGCTCCCTCGTTGTCTGAATGATGGTGTCCTTTGCCTAACAGAAGCTTTTCAGATTTATGAGGTTCCGTTTATTTTATTGTTGATCTTAGTGCCTGTGCTATGGGTGTTCTGTTTAGAAAGTATTCTCTTGTGACAATGAGTGCAAGATGACCTGCCCCCACTTCCTCATCTATAAAGTTTAGTGTATTTGGTATTATCTTGAAGACTTTGATTCACTTAGACTTAAGTTTTGTGAAGAGTGGTAAGTATGGATCTATTTGCATTCTTCTATGTGCAACCATCCAGTCAGACCAGTACCATTTATGGAAGATGCTGTCTTTTTTCCAGTGTGTATTTTTGGCCTCTTTATCAAAAATCAGGTGTCCATAGATGGGTGTATATATGTATATCTGGGTCTTCAGTTCAATTCCATTAAGCAATGTGTCTATTTTTATGCCATACCATGTGGGTTTTATTACTGTAGTTCAGTAACACAAATTAAAATGGGGAGAACACCTATAGTTCTTTTATTCTTCAGGATGGTTTTAGCTATCCTGGGTTTTTCTTTTTAGGGGGAGGAGGGTCCATATGAAGTTGAGAATTGTCTTTCAAGATCTGTGAAGAAATGTGCTGCAATTTTGATGGGGATTGGATCCAGTGTGTAGACTGGTTTTGGCCAGTTTTCTATGTTAATCCTGTTCCATGAGCAGGGGAGATTTCCCATCTTCTGATATATTCTTCAAGTTCTTTCTTCAAAGACTTAAGATTTTTATCATTCATGTCCTTTGCCCTCTTGGTTTATAGTTCACCCAAAATGCTTTATATTACTTGACAGTGTTGTGAAAAGGGTTGTTTCCTTGATTTCATTCTAATTCTGTCATTTGTATACAGGAGGGCTACTAACATTTATAATTTAATTTTATATCCATCTAGTGGCAAAAAGTGTTCACTAGCTGTTGGACTTTCCCAGTGGAATTTTTAGGGTCACATGTCTACCTTCATATTAATACACATACCAGGCCTGTGGCCATGGACGAATTGGGTTAACTTGAAAGGGGGGCTGGAAATGAAAAAGGGAGATGGAGAAGCGAGAGAAGCGTGAAGCCAAGACAAGGTTTTCTGATCAAGGCTCAAATTATTAATATTCAGCTCTTCTATTTAAAGGAAAAGAACCACCAAAACCATTCTTATTTCAGCTGGAGATGGGTGGGGGAACCCATTCTTTGTTACAGCTGGAGATGTCTCTGGACAAGCTCAGTGGGCAGTGTATTCTTCTAAGTTCCTGTAGGAAGTTGTACATGCAGCCAAGGTGGGTAACTTCACCTAAGTCCTATTATTAGGTCTATTGTGGTAAACAAGGTCTTTCTGGCCTGCTCAAGGCTGAGTGGAGGGCACAATATTTGACTTCTTCCTTTCTAATTTGTATAACCTTGATTTATGTCAATTGTCTTATTGTTTTATGACATCAAGTGTTCGTTTTAATAATTATATATTCAGAGTATACCACTTTACCTTGTCCAGATTTTATTTAAATTTCTCTCCATTTAAGTTGATGTTGCCTATGGTCTTGCTGTAACCTGCCTTTATTATATTCAGTTACATCCCTTGCACTTCTTTCTTTTTTGTTGGTTTTTGTTGTTGTTGTTGTTGTTGTTGTTTTCTTCGAGACAGGGTTTCTCTGTGTAGCCCTGGCTGTCTTGGAACTCACTCTGTAAACCAGGCTAGCCTCAAACTCTCAAACTCAGAAATCCACCTGCCTCTCCCTCCTAAGTGCTGGGATTAAAGGCATGCGCCACCACCGCCTGGCTCATCCCTTGCATTTCTAAGAAAAATATTGTATTTTGTCACAAGCTTTTTCTGCATCTAATGAGATGATTGTGAGGCTTTTGTCTTTCAAGTTGCACATATGGCGTATTGTAGTTCTACTGCTGAACCTCCCATGTCAGCTGACTCCTATACCAAGCAGGGTAGAGGGTGGGGAGTGGTGCAGCTAGTGACCAAAAAAAAAAAAGATTTTAACCAAATAGGGGGTTTTTTGACTATTATTATCATGTGGCGATATTTCACAGTTGGTCTGGGTGGCCCTTAGCCTCATACACAAAAACCTTCAACTTGAAGATTGTAGGGGGATAAAATGTTCCCTCCTCAGGCCATCCTAGTTCATAAGTGGGCTATCTATTCCTACAGAAGATGATAAATTTGCTGGGACTAACCACCATACCTGAATCTCCTACAACTTGATGGAAATTGTGAAATATCTGAGGGCCTAATTCAGTGGGGTACTCTTTGCCTGTCCCATCTTAGGAATCTAAAAATCTTGTCCACAGTCACAAAACCCACAGACAAAATACACACAGAAAAGAACAGACACACAAGGAAAGAAACCATAAACAAAATACACATGGACAGACACAGAATAATGATCCCAGGAAAGCAAAACCAAAAAGAAAAGGCTGACTCAGATGATCTTCTTTCCTTGCACAGAAGGTCCACAAACACACAGCTGAATCATAAATCAGATGAGAACTACCAAGTTTTCAAGATAGGGTTCATGAATGTCCTCCATAATCCTAAAGTGGGTGACAGAAAACATGTCTGCTCTGTTCCCCTTGGCCTCTAGATTGAACCAGAATAAGAAAACGGGGAACTGACAATTGACAAAACAAGAAACAAACTTTTTGATCAGAAAAGAAAAAGTAAAACATTCAACTATTTAGTTCAGTGGTTTTCAGCAAATCCCAGATGAGCCGCCAAATATGAGGGTCCACAATTCACTGAAGAATGACACCCACACTCAAATGTTATGCAACAGCAAAGAGCAGTTCTTTTGTAGACATCCAACATGCAGGGGACTGTTATACATCGGGAAGGAAATGGAGGTGTGTGCTTTACAGGGTGAATTTAAAGCCTCTTAGTGTAGGGAAATGTTGATTTCCCTTGATTGGTTGGCTCTATCTTCAGAGCTATGAGTGCCTATGGGTGTCAAGGTTCTGGGAAGTTTTGTAGTTTTTTGGAATCACTGCTGATTAACTATTTTGGGCTTAGGCTTGACTTAGACTGAGTGGGAGGCAGCTTCTGGTAGGTCCTGATTGGATAAACATGGGGGTGTTTTTTTCTGAAATTGACTTGTTTTGGACGTTTCTAGTTCTGAGAAATAGAAAGTCAGAATATATAGTTTAGCTGCTTTAAATACTTGAGACAAAATTAAAGAGTCAGGAAAGAGGTCTGTGATATTTACTAAAATTATACATAGCCACCAAAAAACCTTTACTAATTTTTGAAAACATTGACTTTAGCTGTAAATAGAATAGTATGAGATTCAGGATTCAAAACAAAACAAAAAAACAGTGATTAAATCTTTGGCTTTTGAAAATGCTAATTCAGGATAGAAAAGTGTGATTAGATAGTTAAAGGCAAGATCAACACCAGCAGGGGAATGGATTAGAGATAGAGCTGATATTAGATCTTATGTTTATGGTGCTAATTTGATAGAAATCATTTCTAAATGTATTACAAAAAAATGAAAATGGCAGATGTTTTCATTGTGGTAAACAAGGTCATTTGAACATGGATTGTAGGCAAGGCATTCCTAGAAACAATGATTTTTTGTTATTGTTGTTTTGCTTTGCCTATAGATATTTCTCTGAGAGGCCTCCGACAAATTTGATTCAAAATCATTCCTCCATTTAGATTTGTACCCATTTGTCTTCATTAGGGATGCTATTTCTGTAGTAAATGACTATAACAAGAAATCACCTTGTGGAGGAAAGGTTTTATTTTTCTTATAATTCCAGATTGTAATCCATCATTGGAGGAAGTTAGGACAGGAACTCAAACAGATATGGAACCTGGAGGCAGGAACTGATGAAGGGACCATGGAGGGATGGTGCTTATTGACTTGCTTCTAAATGGCTCATTCTGTCTGCTTTTCTATAGAACCCAGGCTCACCAGTACTACCACCAACAATGCAATGGCCCTGCCACAATGATCACTAATTGAGAAAATACTTTACAGTTGGATCTCATGAAGGCATTCCCTCAACTGAGGCTCCTTTCTTTCTGATGACTCTAGCTTGATACAAGTTGACAGGAAACTAGACACTATATCATTTTTTACATAGATCACTTGGATTTTTCATATCCACTTTTTGAGACACACACATACATACATACATACATACATACATACATACATACATACACTATATATAAATTGCAAACTCCAGAGGCAGGTCTTTTTTTGGGGGGAGGGGGAGGAAATACTTTATTACATTATTCAGTTTATAGTCCACTATCTAAGAAATCCAAGGCAGAAATTCAAGGTAAGAGCTTGAAGCAGAAAGCATGGAAGACTACTACATGCTGCCTTGCTCCAGACTCATGGTCAGCTTCCATTCTTGTAGAGTCTAGGCTCCAATGCCAATGGATGGGACTGTCCAAAGTGGGTCAGGCTCTCCTATATCATTGAACAGTGAAGACAATGTCTCACAGATATGGCCAAGGCCAATCAGATGAAGGCAACTCTTTAGTTGAGGTTCCCCTTTTCCAAGCATATCAACCAAATTTGGCTGTTATAATCCCACAGCTGGGTTTATATTTGAAAATGATAACATTCTCATTCTTAATTGACACAACTGGCGGGTCCTAGTTATTCGTGGGGGCAAGGAGGACCACAACCTGAAAGAAGAACGGGCGAGATAGGGAAAGGACTCAAGCAAACATTTGCTTGTCAAGAGTCATGTATTTGAATGTGAAATGCTTTTTTATAGTATGCTTTACAAGGGGAGTGAGTAAGAGGGGCCAAGTGGTGGAAAAGTACAGAATCTTCTTGGCCTGTGTCCTGAAACATGTCATGGTCTATACGGTACACTGCCTTGAATTATGATCTACCTGCTATTCTTCAGAAGATATGGTACACTGCTTTGAGTCTATCTGCAGCTGTCAGGCAGGATCTTGCAGTTGCCATGCTGCAGGGGACATTGTGCAGGTGGGGAAATGTAGGGGGTGAGGGTAAGGGTGAGGGTCCTGGCTTCTGGCACTTAATTGAAGTAGAAGAACAAAAAACAATAGTTGAATGACACTCATACCTAAGAGACACGAGCTTCCCTGTAAAACTGAATGCAATAAGCTGAGAACAAACAGGGCTTAGAAATTGAAAAAATTTGAGCTATAGAAATAGAGGATTATGCAGGATGGAGCTGAGATATGCACCAGACTTTGGAAAGTGTGTTCAGGATGTGTGCATGCTAAGGGACTACTCATTTGCTTTCTCCCCATCCTGCTAGGTCCACCTCCCAGCTTCTACTTTGAAATAAACTTACAGATACATCAAGGAAATAAAAAAAACAGGACACTTTATACAGTGTGGTGTGTGTGTGTGTGTGTGTTGTAGTGGCCTGGGCAGGAGAAGACCAGACAAAATCAAACACGGCTTGGAGTAGAGAAGAGAAAAATAGAAAATAGGGAAACCTTACCATTTCCCTGATCACCTGTAGCATTTGTAAAAGTCCCTAATAATATTAGGATCTAGAGTGTCAATAGGTGACTCTTTGGATTGATTATTTAAGGAGTATAGTGTTCAAATCCTATTGCAAAGGTGAATAAATCTAGGATCACTCAGGTCATGTGCAAGCTGAAGAACCTGGATATTTTCTAAAAGACATCTCTAGAAGGAGTGAGACAGCATGGACAAGGCATTGCCTGTGGATGAAAGAAGGGGCTGGAGGAAGGTTGCACTGCATCCCATAGTCATGTGAGACTACAAGACCTAGGTCAAACTGAAGGAAGACACAAGCTTTTCACTGTGATTTAACCCCATTCAGTGGGAGTTATGGGTTTAGCCCGGCTAATTCAGGAGAGACAGGGCATCTGGCACCAGATCTTTTGTGGAGTGGAGGCCAGAAGGCAAGGATGAAAAACCAATCTCTAGGAGAGTGGTGTCATCCACAAGAAAGGGTCAGAGAAGCACAGGGAGTCACAAAACCCATGAGGACCTAGGGGAGCTGGGGGATGACAGACAACTCTGAAAGGAAGGCAGGAGAAGGCGGCAGGAAGGTGTGCAATAGCCCTACTGTGCCTAAAGAAACTGCAGCATTGCAGCTCCAAAGTGAGGGTGGACATGGTCTGGTGAAGAGGGCCTGCCAGAGGGTCTTGGTTTATGTTGGGAACTGGAGCAGTGAAGCGGAGGGAAGAGGGATTAGGGATAGTCCTGCAGTTGAGGATCACTGAGAGAGCAGAATATGTCTGTGAGAAGGTAGCCTCCCTGCAATTCTCATGGCCTGCCCTCGTTGACCTCTGGTCCAGCATGGACTTCAGTAGGAGGCTTGTAACAGCAACAAGGTAGAAATAGAGGTTGGGGGATCCTGACTCGAAGGGGTGGCAAGTGAGGTGACTTATATTGACTGCTTCTATTTGACTAGGAGTTACATCTGTTTAAGTGATCATCTGGCCAGGATTGGCCTTGACATGTAAAACCTATTAAGAAAACTATCAAGTTATTTTAGATACTCCAATGTGGTAAAGCAGTCTTTTTAAAAATGTGTCCATGTGAGTCACTGGATTTTCTGCGTCTGTTATTAACATTTCACATTTTATTTCTGATTAGTTTAATTTGTATATTCTGTCTGCACTGTTATTAGTTTGGACAAGGATTTTTTGATCTTGTTAATTTTTCTCAAAGACCCAACTGTTATTTCATTCTTAGTTTATATGTAAATTTTAAATTCTTCATTTTCAGAATTCCCTCAGTGCTTGTTTTCTTTATGGATTCTATTTTCATTTTCAGGCCTTAAATGTTTTTATTCATTTCCTTCCACTGTTTGTTTTGTTTTTCTGTATTTCTTTTCTTTTTTTTTTTCGAGACAGGGTTTCTCTGTGTAGTTCTGGCTGTCCTGGAACTCACTCTGTAGACCAGACTAGCCTCGAACTCAGAAATCCGCCTGCCTCTGCCTCCAAAGTGCTGGGATTAAAGGCATGCGCCACCACTGCCCGGCCATTTTTCTGTATTTCTTTAATGGATTTCTTTCCAGACATTGTTTGTATGTGCTTTCATGAATTTGTTTAAGGAATTTCTTCCTTCTCACCAGAATGACCTCTATCACATTCATACAGATTGTTTTAAGGTCTTTCCTTGTGCTTCAGCCATGTTTGAATGTTCAGGGACTGCTGTCTTAGGATAGCTGGGCATCTCTAGAGTAAACATAATGTTAACATGTTGTTATCCCTTGTGTTGTTTGTGCTAGAATCTAAGATACTGGGATTGTAATGGTAAAGTATTTATATCCTAGTTTCTACATTTGTGTGTGTTGGGTAGCAGTTCTGCTTCTTGTCTTCTGTTTCCTCTCTGGATTTTTGGAGAGTGTGATTGCTGTATGTTGTCTTAGGGTTTTGTGTGTGTGTGTGTGTGTGTGTGTGTGTGTGTGTGTGTGTGTGTGTGAAGATACATCCTGACCAAAGCAACTCTTGTACAGACAAACATTTAGGTGGATCTGATTTGCCGTTTTGAAGGTTCAGTCTATTATCATCATGGTGGGAATCATGTAATCATGCAGGCAGGCTTGGTACTGCATGCCAACAGCTTTACATCTTGATCAAAAGGCAACTCTAACCTAGAACGACATGACCCAAACTGCCCACTGCTGCTGCTTGCTGGGTCTGGAACATGATCCCTTGGTTCTATTACATCTTTCACTGCCTAGGCTTAGCTGGCTTAGAAATCGTTTTGTAAAATGACCTTGAACTCATAGTTCTGAATGCCTCTGTCCTGAATGCTGAGATTAAAGGCCTGTAATACCAGGCCTGGATTGAAACCTCTCTTTACACTTTTACAAGAACTTTATAAACGTGAATTGTAGTTCATTTCAGATATTGTCAAGGTGACAATTGAGAACAGTCATCACTGCTGTCAGGCAGGAACTTTTCTTTGGACCTAATAGTTGTGGCCACTGGGGGTTCAAGGTTTCTGGGTATAGGGAGATGACACATA
>NW_021605469.1:0-7232 GCF_004785775.1 Grammomys surdaster | reverse complement strand
CTTCTCCTTCATTTCATGTTCAAACATGGCTCTGAAAACTGGAGAGCAAGCTGCTAGGATGGCCTTGTGAGCCCTGAATTCATGGCCACCTACCAATAGGCAGCAGTCTGTGAACAGGGAATTCTTCCATACCTCCCCTAGGTCATCTGTCCACCTGTGCCTCGAATCCTTGATTGCAGTTTTCATGTTCTGTCCAGGTATACTATAGAAACCTCCAACTATGCTCACCTTGCAGCAGAGGGTGAGCTGGTCTTCAGGGAGAAACAAGTAAGGATTGGAGAGGAGAAGATCTCGAAGGATAAACTTTTCGAATCCCCTCTTTTCATTTTGCAGAAAGTTTATGACATTGGGGCTCATCATACATTGAAATTTCTCTCCTTGGCAATTTATGATCCAGAACTCATACTTTGCCCAAACTGGGCTCTCTGGGTGGGTGAGCAACTCCAGGAAAACTGACAGGTAATCTTTGCTTTCTTCATCAACTCCATTTGGGTATACTCTCAAACACCATGCCACTTCCTCATTGGGCTCTGATGAGAATAGTGGGCTTGTAATCTCTTTCCTACTTCCCCCCATGCAAAATGAAAAGTTGCTAATGGTCCACTCATAGCAGAATTTCTGAACACTGATGTGTGTGTGTGTGTAGTAACGGCTCTTGGCTTCCAGGTCCCCTGACATTTCTGCTGGAGGTAGTTTGGGTGTTAAAGTTGATCTGAAAAGAAGAACTAAATGGTATTTATTCTTCATCCTCTTGGAAACAATTATAGATACACTTCAGATTTTAGTTTCAATTTGTCCTAAATTAAATCTCTGTCTCTGCCTCTGCCTCTGCCTCTGCCTCTCTCTCTCTCTCTCCCCTTTCTCAGTCTCTCTCTCTCTCTCTCTCTCTCTGTGTGTGTGTGTGTGTGTGTGTGTGTGTGTGTGTGTGTTGTGTGTATGAGTGTGTGTGTTAGTGTTCTGTCTAAACTCCACCTCCACAGTTATCTGGCAACCCCCAGGTATGGTCTTCCCCACAGTTACCTGGTAGGCCTGCCCAGTATAAAAAGGGCTTCTTGCCTCCTCCTCTCTCTCTTACTCTTACTCTCTTGCCTGTAGCTTCTCTCTGTCCCCTCTCCCTTCCCCACCTTCCCTTTCCCCTCTCTCCACATGGTCATGGCCGGCCTCCACTTCACTCTCTCCTCTTTCTCCACCATATTCTCCCATTTCTCTTCCCACCTTTGCCCTCTTTCCTAAATAAACCCCCTCCCCTTTGGAACTGTTTGGTCTGGTGTTGTCTGTTCTAAACTGTGTGCAGAAGTCACATTGGTGATGAAATCCGGGATATGAAGACTTCAGGAACTGCGAGACCCCTGTGGCCACTGGAAGCAGCAGCTGGCTGCTGTGACGCTGCTGTGACCATACAAGACCGACAATATTCGGCCTGCCACAACCCCATCCCCGCAGCTGCCATCACTACACCACAAGGACTTCATCTGCTGCTACCTGCCATCACCGACCTTGTGAATTTCCATTGCTGCTGCAGACCAATCCCATCTGCTGCTGAGAGGCTCACAAAACTTCCACCATGTGAGCTGTGCTGCTGCATCCCCACGTGGTGCTCTGCTACATGGGCTGGGTAGCAAAACAGGGACACAGACCTCATGCTTCCACCCTTCCTGATACCAGACTGCACAAGGCAGCAAACACACTGGTGTATTAATTAGTTGGAGTTTCCAACTGGTGGGAGGAACCCTGGATGCCCAGTTAGGGTCTGGCCAGCCTTCCCTGGGATAAGGGGTTGGCTTTTCATTGCCCCAGTCCATATGACTGACCTCTAGCTGAACTACGACCTAGGACATTGGCCATTGAGTGATTTCCCTCTCAGAAATAGCTCCCAGCCCCCCCCCCAAACTCTCACAGCTGCTGGAAATCCTGGTACCAGATGAGCTATTTTCTGGTGGACTAGCTCAGTGGAGGCCCCTAGATATTCTCATGATGACCTGATTATCTAGCCTGAGCCTGATTTTGCATTGCCAGCTTTTTTTCGGGATGCAGACTGATAGCTCGGTAACAGCCATGTCATCCAATGGGTACCACATTGTCTTCGACTGTACCCACAGACACCCCACTGGGTTGTCTACTGAAAAACCTCAAATCTCTAAAATTAACGCCTGATTTGAGGCCTTCCAAATTGATACACCTCTACAATAAGGTCTGGATTTGATACCCTCTAGATAATGGACTAACATAGCGACTTAATGGCACACTAGACTCGAGGGGTCTTTAACACATACTGCCAGCAGTCTGGTAAATGGAAACAAATCCCCTATGTTCAAGAATTTATCCACCTTCCTTATACTCCTTCCATGTGTTCTGCCTGTTTGCCATCCCAGGTTCTCTTAGCCATGAAACCTGCTCAACCCCTCACCTCTTTCTAATTTTTCTTTTTTAATTAAACCAAAATGGGGTAATTGCTGAGACTCTAGCAGACATCTGCAGGTTTACATCAGACGTGCACAATCACTTGCACGAAGGGCTTGGCTACCTGAGCATTCGAGGGAGGCGTTCCCCCTCCCTTTCTGACTGAGACATGTAAAGTGAGTGCTAGAGGTACCTTCCGCTACAAAAACAACTAACATGAACATTACTGTGATATGAGACATGCTTGCTTTTCCTTGCCCTCTGCAAACTCTAGCTGCCAGAGACACTGGGCAGCAACTTCCAGCCACTAGCAGGAAGTCTTGCCCTGCTGCTACTGCCACCCAACCCCCTGCCAGCCATATGATCCAGCTTTCTTATTCTGGTCCTAGCCAAATGTTTCTTTGCTAATACAAAAATGTGCTTTTCTCTACCTACACAACCCGCCAAAGTTACTTAGGATAGGAAAGGAAAGGCTCTGTCTTAATAGATTTTTACTACTGCTATTAAATTCTATTCAGTTACAACCAATCCTTATGGCTCTCAATCTTGTCAGAAGTCTGCTAATAGTATATTTAAGCTTATGGCAGTCAGAATTCCCAAAGCCTCTAACAGTTAACCCAAGATGGTTTCAGAAGACTTGGACACTGGACACCTAGAAGATACAGCCTGGATTGTATGGGATGATATAGTCACTAACAAACACAGTGGGCTAGATTGGATGCTCTGAGTCAAATGACTTAGCTAAGTCAAACCAAGGTAAGTCATTTCTCATGTCATGCATATCCATTCCACAGAAAAAAGCCCTGCATCTTCTGCACTTGGAAGCCAAACTGACTTCACCCAAGAGACTATGGAGACCACGGGAACTGTTGGCTAGTGGAATTTAAAAATATAAAACTACTAGATTATTAGTATTGTTTACTCTTTTTCTCAGACTTCTGACTATATTGACAGCTAAGCTTTCACAGATATTATCTGTTACCCCATTACCTAAACTCAGTTGCCATCAATTAAATGCTTCACATTTCCTCTTCTTGCTATGACTCTGTCCTAATATTATCTGAGTTCCTATAAACTTATGTAACTCTAATAAAATATTCCACTATACGATCCAGCAAAGGGTTATCTTATAGACTGCTTGTGTTGTTAACTCATGCTGTTATCTCTTTTGTAAAATAATAAGCTACAGGAAACCCACTCAGATCTACCTCTCATGGACCAAGTAGACGCCATCCAGATCTTGTCAAGTCCAGGGACTTCCAAAACACCTCCAGAGAAGCAACCTCCAGATGCTCCATCTCCTGTCACACACACACAGCTGCTTCTACTGGACCTGTTCCTTCTGACCTATTCTCTGATGGCTCACTCCATAGACCCTGAACAGCAAGAAACAGCCAAGTCTTCTAAGACCAGACAAACATCCTCCATACCCATTCTTCTAGGTTCCCCCTAAAGACACATTGCCCCGAATGCCAGCAGGAAGTAGCCAGATATCACGACAACCCCATTCCTGCTTCACTGTCATCTCTTTCTAATTTTTCTTTTTTAATTAAACCAAAATGGGGGAATGTTAGCATTCTGTCTAAACTCTACCTCCAAAGTTATCTGGCAAAACCAAGATATGCTCCTCCCCACAGTTACCTGGCAAGAGCCAGGAAGGCCTCCCCACTATAAAAGGGGCTGCTTGCCTCCTTCTCTCTCTCTTACTCTCTTGCTTGTAGCTTCTCTCTGCCCTCTCTCCCTTCACCCCTTCCTTTCCCCCTCTCTCCACATGGTCATTGCTGGCCTCCACTTCTCTACTCTCTCTCTGCTTTCTCCACCATCTTCTCCTGTTTCTCTCCCACCTTTGCCCTCTTCCATAAGTAAACCCCCTCCCCTTTGGAACTGTTTGGTCTGGTGTTGTCTGTTCTAAGCTGCGTGTTTAGGTCTAACAGAGTGTGTGAGTGTTTGATTATTGAATCTTAGGTCAGTGATAACTAGTTTTGGCTATTCTATTCAACTTTGGAAGAGTTTGGAAATTTTTATAAACTCGCATTTTAAGTGTGCTGTATTTAGTCAGGGTCCTGTAGAGAACGTACAAAATGAATTCCTCTATATAAATAGAAAGAGAATATATTTAAATAACCTACAGAGTGAGGTACAGCTAGTATAACAATGGCGAAAACTAGTACTTACTTTGTCCACGAGGTTTGAAGTCTCAGATGTTCTTCAGTATATGCTGGTATTCTGAAGAATTAGGGCCTAATGTCACTGAAGAAATCGCCTTGCTGGTAAGATGAGAGGAAGCACTTGCTGGTAAGATGAGAGGAAGCAGTCAAAGATCAAACTTCTTTCATCTGTGTGCTTATATAGGCCTCCAGCAGAAGGTGTGGCCCAGTTAAGGGTGTGTCTTCTAGTCTCAAGGTCTGGATTAAAGGTGTGTGTTTGCTGCCTCAAGAGTCAGATTAAAGGTGTGTGTTTTTCTCGATTTGAATGGGATCTATCTACTTCAACTTAAACAAAAAAAAAATTTTTAAGTTGAGCCCTCCAGTTTTGTAGGTTACTTAAGTCCACAGGTAACACAGACAGGAAGACTAGCCATCACCATTGTACTTTACATACTGGGGTCTGTCTTCCATAAATCAAGGGATCATGTCAATCCCTGAACAGCTGTTATTTTCCCTTGTGCTGGTCTTACAATGATTCCTGCCATAACCATGATCAGGGAATTTGTTTTTGCCTTAGCTGGTCAGAAATCTGAGTGTTCACAAGATGGAGAACAGGTTGAAGAGCTCCTATATGGTGGGCAGGAAGCAGAGCCTGGAACCTCTGAGAGTGGCATTCTTTTTTCTTGTGTGTTATTCCATTTAGACCCACAGACCTTGTTTTGACTCCTCCCAATTTGGTTGGTGGTCTAGTACTTCCCCTCAGAAAATCCTCCTTAGAAATGCTTTTTAAGAGCCACTTAATGGTGTGACTTGGGAATATCCTAAATGCTTCTCAATTCAATCGCTTTAATTGGCAGGATTCAGCCTCTCAATACCTCTTACTCTGCATTCTCCACTGGTGAGTTCTGTCCTCTTCAGACTTAGACTGCATGCTTGATGTGCTGCTCCTGAAAAGGGAGAGGGTATTCCATTTTCCAAGGGCTGCAGCATATATTCAAAAGGTATCAAAAGATTAGGGTTTGTTATTACTGTCCTTAGGTAAAATGGTGTGTAAAATTCTGCCTACATCTCTCATCTCTCCAGTTATTCATTTCTTAGACCAACACTCTATAAGACACAGAAATAACTAAAATGATTCAATCACTTCAGTATAACTGATTCAATCTGGGTTCTTGTGGTTATCCTGATCTTGTGTTTCATAGGCCTTTGAAACTCCTATTCAATAGGAATAAAAAATAGTTTGAAACTTTGGGCAACAGAAATCCTTAGGTGTTATCAGCCGACTGTACCGGGCCATTCTAATAGCCAGTGAAGTTTTGAATTCCATTTTTTGGTTTGGTTTGGTTTTCTATTTTGGTTTGGGTGATTTGTATTTTTTTGTTGTTTTTTGTTTTGTTTTGTTTTTGTTTTGTGGTTTAGGTGGGGTTGTTTGTTTGTTTTGTAGAGTGAAAAATTATAGATACTGGATATATAGAATCCTTTTTAGACATATAAAATATTCTTTAGGCTTTCTTTATAAGGACATGGAAATTTTTCTGAGAAACAGAGCCATGAAGCAAGTTAAGAATGTGGAATGTTCCAGTCACTGTTACTGGAACCGGCCAACCGCGAAGGAGGAGGAAAATGAATGCAAGTTAGCAAGGTGGAACGGAGAAATTGATGACCACAATGATGGGGCAGGGCTGTAATGGCAGGGCAGGACTACATTCTCGAGAAAGAATAGTCTATAGAATGTTTCACCTGACCCTGACTCAAGTAGGTAGGGTTTCTTTGGAATGTTTCGCTATTTTTATGTTACACCACCCTAACAACCCCCTCACCCCCTCCTCATTCCTTGGTTTGTGGTTTTTCCCTTTAAAACCCCTCTCAAACTGGCTGTCAGGGTCAATTCAGCTCCTGCGTGGGCATACGAATTGACCAGCAGCTAGCTGTCACATGCCCGAATAAACCTTGCTTTAGCCCCGGTTCACGGTGTCTCGAGCAGATTACTGGGTGGTCGAGAGTTTCTGAGACTTGAGTGAGGGTCTCCCCTCTGCTGAGGTCTTCAGTTTGAGACAGCAATTCTCTGTGTAGCCCTGGCTGTCCTGGAACTCACTCTGTAGACCAGGCTGGCCTTGAACTCAGAAATCTGCCTGCCTCTGACTCCCAAGTGCTGGGTTTAAAGGCCCTGGCTGTCCTGGAACTCACTCTGTAGACCAGGGTGGCCTTGAACTCAGAAATCTGTCTGCCTCTGACTCCCAAGTGCTGGGTTTAAAGGCATGTACCACCACTGCTCTGCTTTGCCTCATATTAACTTTGACCATCTTTTCTACACTTCCAACTCTTTCTGGTTCTCTGAATCATTCCATCTTTCTATATGTATGCCTCTGTTGTTCCCTCTTCTACCTGTCTCTGAAAAACTCTCCTGGAAAGACTGCCTCCTCTCTTCCTTTTCCCGCTGTACTGGCATCTTTTTCTTTTCATTATTTATTTTATTAATTTACATCCCAAATGCTGTCTCATCAAGTCCCCCCGTCAGAGTTCTTCATTCATCCCCTATCCCCTTTGACTCTGAGGGGGTGCCCCCTTGGCACTCCCCCTCACAGGGTCAGGATTAGGCACATACTCTTCCACTGAGGCCAGACAAGATAGGCCTCTGCTACATATGTGCTTAGGGCCTCAGACCAGCCCATATATGCATGCTCT
>NW_021605468.1:2912-7804 GCF_004785775.1 Grammomys surdaster | reverse complement strand
CTAGACATTCCCTCTTGAGCCAAGTGCACACTTCCCTTACTGTGCCATCTCCTTGGCCCAGTTTCAGGCTGTAGAAGGGCTGTGAAGATATATTCAGGGCAGGATTTGCATCCCCTGTAGCCTCTCAATGCAGAATTCTGGTACACTACAGTGTCAGGGAGGCTTAGACATCAAGGTACTCCTCAAAATTTTTGACTCTTTTTTTTTGGTTTTTTGAGACATGGTTTCTCTGTGTAGCCCTGGCTGTCCTGGAACTTACTTTGTAGACCAGGCTGGCCTCGAACTCAGAAATCCACCTGCCTCTGCCTCCCAAATGCTGGGATTAAAGGCGTGTGACACCACTGCCTGGCAAAGACACATCTTAAAAAAAAAAAAAAACAAAACCTAAAAACCAAACAAAATAACACATCTTGATCAGATCATTGGGTTGTGGAAAAAGGACTGAAGCCCCGAGGCCCAGCAGAAAGAATGGAAGGAGGCAACCTCTGGAGGTAGGAGGTTGGGGGGATCCTCTAGAATATACCAGAGACCTAGGAGGTTGACAGACTCTCAGGACTCAAGCCCTACAGTGGGTAGAGGAAATTTGTAGAGCCCACCTCCCCTGGAAAGACAGGCCATCAAGTGAGGGATGGGGATTGCCATCCCACAGTCAAAACTCTGACCCATAACTGTTCCTATCTGAAAGAACTGCAGGGATGGAAATGGAGAAGAACCTGAGGAAAACGAGTTCCAGGGACAGGCCCAAAGTGGGATCCAGCTCAAAGGGAGGTCTCAAGGCCCGACACTATTACTGAGACTATGGAGTGCTCACAAAAGGGACCTATCATGACTGCCCTCCAAGTCCCAACAAACAACTGAAAGAGTCACATGCAGATATTTACACCCAACCAATGGACAGAAGCTGCTGACCCCTGTGATCGAATCAGGGAAAAGCTGGAAGAAGCTGAGGAGTAGGGTGACCCTAAAGGAGGACTAGCAGTCTCAATTAACCTGGACCCCCAAAATTTCTCAGACACTGGACCACCAACCAGGCAGCATACACTAGCTGATATGAGTCCCTAAACACAGATACAGCAGAGGACTACTGGGTCTGGGTTCAGTCAAAAAAGATGTACATAACCCCCAAGAGACTGGAGGCCCCAGGGAGTTTAGTGGTCTGGTGGAGTGGGGACATCCTCGTAGAGACAGGAGTGTGGGGAGGAGTTATGGGATGAGGAACAGTCAGAGGGTGGACCAGGAAAACAATGAATGGCAGCATATGGAGACAGCACACCACATAATGTGCTCACAACATCCGTAGATGGGGAGATTAAAAAAAAAAGAGAGACACAACCTTTTGTAAAAATCTTTTTTATTGGATATTTTATTTACATTTCAGATGTTATTGCCTTTTCCCACCCCACCCCCAAAACCCCCATCCCACCTCCTTCCCTCCTGCTTCTGTGAGGGTGTGCCCCCACCCACCTACCTACTCTTACGTCCCTGCCCTCAAATTTCCCCACACTGGGGCATCCAGCCTTCACAGGACCAAGGATCTCCTCTCCCACCGATGTCCGACAAGGCCATCCTCTCCTACATATACAGCTGGAGCCATGGTCCCTCCATGTGTATTCCCCAGCTGACAGTTTAGACCCTGGGAGCTCTGGTTGGTTGGTATTGTTGCTCTCCCCATGGGACAGCAAACCCCTTCAGCTCCCTCAGTTTTCTAACTCCTCCACTGGGAGCCTTGTGATCAGTTCAATGATTATGCCATCTGTTTGTAGGTCTCTGCCTAGAGCCACAGACACTTATTTTAACACCTGTATATTCATTCCTTTCCTAACAAAAAGCAGCCTGAGATTTTCCCATAGCAGGGGACCTCAGCCTGCAAGCAGTTTCTTTTGTTTCAAAGTTCCAGTGGTTGAGTCATGTGACTTGTAACTACGTACTCACTTTTTAAAAATAAAAATACAACTCTAACTCTCAGGTTAATAATCTTAAATTTCACTGGGCAGCGGTGGCACACGACTTTAATCCCAGCACTTGGGAGGCAGAGGCAGGCGGATTTCTGAGTTCGAGGCCAGCCTGGTGTATAGAGTTAGTTCCAGGACAGCCAGAGCTACACAGAGAAACCCTGTCTGGAAAAACCAAAAAAAAGACTTACAAAATAAGACTCTTAATGCTTAGGATTATCCAAATAGATTTATATATCAACAAATATTCAATACACAAGATGCTCACATAATGAAAATTGTTATCCCAATTATCTAACCTTGATATGAATGACTACCTGAGATTGCTAGAGACAGGAGAGTAACATCTGCCGCCATCTTGTTTCTCCTCTCCCCCCTCAACTTCTAGCTCTGCCTCCCTCTTCCTGGTCCAATGACAGGGCTTTCGCTGCAAATACATTGGACAGGAAATTTCTGCCACAAATGTCGGCTTTTTTTTTTTTTTGTCTTTCTAGATCTGGCTCCAGAACAGATGTGCTAAGGAGCAGAAGAAGACTCAAGAAAACTACCCGAGAAGCCTCTATGTGGAACTCAAGATAGGCCTACAGACCCCCAAAGCTGGAAACTTCTTGATTTCTCTGCCAGCATTGCTTTTTTTTTTTAAATAAGCTAATGTGTATGTCTTTCTTAAGATCTTATTTATATTCTATATATGATATGTACAGTGTAGCTGTCTTCAGACACACTAGAAGAGGGCATCAGGTCCCATTACAGATGGTGGTTGTGAGTTGCTGGGAATTAAACTCAGGACCTCTGGAAGAGCAGTCAGCACTAATTATATTGCTCTTAACCACTGAGCCATCTCTCCAGCCCCCAGCATTGCTTCTTTGTCCCAGACACCTTTAAATGGCTGCTGTCCTCAACCCAGTCCACCGAGTTTCTCCCAGAAGAGATACCCAATTTCTTCACCACTGAAGAGATCTGCCTCACGAAGAGCCAAGCTAGTGGATCTCAACAGAGGCAGAAGGATAAAGAGCTACCTAGGAAGCAAAGGGGTAGGTATGGCCTCCACGAAGTTTGTTTCTCTTGTTGTGTCAGGCAGTGCAATTTCTATCTGTGAGAGACTATTGGAGCTAGCTCTCTTCCTCTCCGCAGACCTTCAAATATTGCCCCAAACTCAGGATCCACTTTCCCCATGTGTCAGCGACCATCAGCTGTGAGCCCTCTTCCTGAACTCAGGACCTCAAGTAATTCCCCAGACTAGGAATCCATCTTCTCTAATATTGACCGGGCCTGTGGGGAGATCTACCCACAAAATACAAGATCTTGGTAGCAGAGGGAGAAGGTTATAGACAAAATGTGGAATGAAGGCCTGGATATTGTCCTAGATCTGCCAGCCCCAAAGGCAGTGTCTTACCCCTGGCCTCTGACTGTGGGGATTCCTTGTCCCCCCGAGATATTCTGTTTTCAATTGGAATCCACCTTCTCCATTCTCATAGCAATGAGAGTATCTTATGTAAAGCCCTGCTGTCTCTGCAGGATGACGAAGCCTCAGTAGCAGTAGACATAATCACGAGTCACTGGGCAGCTTATGCAATATCTACACACCCAGCTCCAGTCCAAGGTCCTGCCTAAACCAAGCTGCAAAGGCTGTCACAGCTTCAGCAGCAGGTCCAGCGGTAGCTATGAAGTTAGCTGGAAGTCCAAGGGAGACACTCCATTCAAGGAGGTTTGTTTAAAATTTTTTCAAGTTAATTTTGTATTAAATATTTTCAAAGTATGCAGTGTGAAATTATTAAAAACCAATCCACAGTATTGCTGGCTTGACCAGTGGTCTTGGTTTGTTCCCAGCCCAGCACATAGCCTGAGATCGAATGTTTCCCCTAGCTAATGCCTCTCCCACCAACGCTGGCTCTGCCTCTCCAGAGCTCTGAGATACCTCTCTTGGTCCCCTCTGGTTCAGCAGAGGTTACCTTTCCCCCAGAGCTCAGTCCTTGCTCAGTTTTCCCATCCTACAGCCTGGCCCAATTCCACCTCAGCTATGTTCTTTCCCTCTGGCTTACCTGAGTCACTGCAAATGGAAAACACCAGACAATCTTAGTTTAAAATCAATAGATAACACAACCGCTGGGCTCGGAATCTATCATTGAAATGATGGATGGGGCGGGGGATGGTGGTGGTAGTGGTGGTGGTGGCGAACGCCTTTAATCCCATCACTTGGGAGGCAGAGGCAGGTGGATTTCTGAGTTCAAGGCCAGCCTGGTCTACAGAGTGAGTTCCAGGACAGTCAGGACTACACAGAGAAACCCTGTCTCGAAAAACCAAACAACAACAACAAAATCAAAAAAACAAAAACAAACAAACAAAAAAACCCCCCAAAACAAAAACAGGACCAATTTGTGTTATGTATACACTCATCAGAGCCTGGTTATATTCTTTGTGGACTGCTTCTTAAACACAACTGAGTCCTTCTCCTCCTCCACCCTTGCCAGAAGCCATCAATTGTGAAGGGCTGCCTTTCAGCATTCCATCATAACTTAATAATTCTCTTTACTGACTTCCTGTCTAGGTTTTTAGTTTGTTAGTTTGGGTTTGGGTTGTGTTGGGATGTGATTATTGCTTGTCACAGAAGCTTTCTGTGTCACACACTCTTAACTTTGAGTGTGTAGACATTGATATCACAGCACTGATATCATTATTGTTCTTTATAGTGAGTTGGAGCATGTATCATGGGCATCTATATGGTTCCCTGAGAAAGCCCCGATCAAGAACATGGTCCCCAGCAGCAGAAGAATTATGAACCCAAACAAGGCCCACAGAGACAGCAAGGACCATAATCATAGACATGAACTAAGGCAAAGTATAGGCCACTCATATCAATATAATCTCCTAGCTACAGCAAAGCCTGCTGACACCAACATAGCCTCAGAATACAGCACAGACTGCTTACAGCTATTATAT
>NW_021605468.1:1803-2902 GCF_004785775.1 Grammomys surdaster | reverse complement strand
TTATTTATACTTTATCTTTAAATCAATAAAATGATTTTGATAAAATTCCACATATCTTTGTTACTACTTTACAGTCTGCCACAATATCTAAGAATATTAAAATCTTGGGTGCTTGAGATGGCTCAGAGCACCCAGTTCAGTTCACAGCAGCTATGTTCTTTGTCTCCCCACTTTCAGGACCTCCAATGCAGGGCTCTTTCACTCTCTTCTGGACTTTCATGCTCACACAGTCATATGTGTCTGTTTTCATATACTCACTTAACACGAGGGAATGCTGGGATTAAAGATGTAGGCAAACACAACTAGCTTTCTCTACCCTTTATACTATCCAGCATTCCGGAGACAAAGGCAGGTGGATATCTATAATTTTTAGGCCAGTGTGGTCTATATAGTGAGATTCAGGAGGTTCATAGCTATGTAGACAGATCTTGGATGAAGTGGAAATTAAAGACTAGAATGAAGCTATTTATCTCTGCTCAATAAAGAAAGATGTCCTGAATGTGGCCATGATTCCATATGGTTTGGGCAGCAGACTGAGTAGAGCTTCTTGGTGGGATGGTTTCCTCAATGTGAAAGGATAAAAAATGGGAAGACTGGAAAGGTTCCTGATGGAGGAGAAATTTCAGGTCAGCCTTTTGGAGTAAACTGTTTTGCTTGGGAGCTGAAAAACTAACAGAGCACTTGGTACTGTTATGTTTGTACTACAGCTAGAAAGATGAATCTTCTTTGGTAAGTGGTCATCTGAGAAAAACGACCTCCATGTAGTTTCCTTTTAGCTTCGAGGACAGTATGGGAAAGATGGGGGAGCTTGCTGACGAATAGGGTGAATGAGGCATGAAGTTTCTTTGTGGACTGGGTGGATAGGATGGGAGCGTCTATCCACAGGAATAACAGATGGCTGGTGGAGATGCTTGTGTGTATGAGGCCGGGAGTATAGGACTTCCCTGATTTAGTTATTTTTAAAGATACGCATGCAGTACAAGTAGGTGGTATTCTGTCTGCGTGGTGTTACAGCCAGGAAGGTTAAGAATAAGCAGACCCTCCTTCTGATTATTTCCTTGAAGGAGATAATCAAACTTAGGGCTGAAATCAAGCTTTT
>NW_021605468.1:0-1793 GCF_004785775.1 Grammomys surdaster | reverse complement strand
ATATATATATGTTCAACAAAGCCAAGAACTGGTACTTTGAGTAAATCAACCAGGTAGGCAAGCCCTCAGTTAGCCAAACTAACTAAAAGGCACAGAGACACAGTAGTTTTTCAGTCTAATTTGTATTTGTTTCCAGAAAATGTTGAGGTTGTTCACAGGATCTTACACAATCATAGACAAATTCTCTGGCAATAGCTTCACAAGATCCTATTTGGTTAAATTTGCATTCAATTTTGAGGTTAATTTTAATCAGTAGATGTGAAGAAAGCTTCCCAGGACCCTTGGGAGCTCTCAGTGACTGAACCACCATCCAAAGAACATACATAGGCTGGACCTAAGCCTCCACACATATGTAGCAGATGTGCAGCCTCCTCTTCATGTGGGTTTGGAACAACTGGAGCAGGAGCTATCCCAAAATCTGTTGCCTGTATGTGGGATACCTTCTTCTAGCTGGGCTGCCTTGTCTTGTGTCAATGGGAGAGGAGGCACTTAGCCTTGCAGAGACTTGAGGTGCCAGGGTGGGGGGATACCCACTTGGACCTCCCACCCACTCAGTGGAGAAGGGGATGGGAGGTGGGGGTTGGTGATGGGAAACAGATTGTGGGAGGGGGACAGTGAGCAGGATGTAAAGTGAATAAGTAAAAACTAAAATTAAATTAAAAAACCCCCCAACAATAAAGCTCTAAAAGTTCAAGCTGAATCCAGTGTGGCACCAAAGGGTGGGTGGGAATAATTGATTTGAATATCTGCAGGGTGGGAGGAATCAAAGTGTGGGAGGGGCATTGAATTTCAAGTTTGGAGAGATCTGTAACTGCAGGTCCTTTGAGTAGAAGTCAAACAGAGCTGGGCAGTGGTGGGGCACGCCTTTAATCCCAGCACTTGGGAGGCAGAAGCAGGCGGATTTCGGAGTCCGAGGCCAGCCTGGTCTACAGTGAGTTCCAGGACAGCCAGAGCTACACAGAGAAACCCTGTGTCAACCCAGCCCACCCCCCCCATTCTCCCCCCTTCCAAAGAAAAGAAGTCGTCGTGGTCAAACATCCAGAGGATTGGGCAAACTACAGCAACCCTCTGGATTTTAGGTGAGTTTCTGGTCTGCATGAAATGTTTAAAGTTGCTGCGTGATGTGGGAATCATGGTGGGGAAGGTTAGGAGCTAGTGAAGGAGGAGCCTCGGGAACATTCTGTAGCTTGTATGGGCGTTTGATTGGTGAGGTCTAACATGTGCCCTGTAGAGAGGCAGAAGGTATTGTGTAAATTTAGGAGCTGCTTAAGTTTATCCCATACATCTGAACACTGAGGATCTGCCAGGTGCAGGGATCAGAACAGTCTGTGAATGAGCTTTCAGGAGGCCCTTAGGTGCTCTCTTCTCCATTCTAGGCACTGGCCTGAGTCACGTGTCATGCAGAAAGCCTGGATCAATTGATGAGAGGCTTTGCTGTAGGAGGTGGGGACTTTGAAGTTTCTCTGATTTATTTTTCTTCAAACCTATGCATGTAGGACTAGGAAAAAGTCACAATGGGCTCTCCAGTGACCTTGGGACCAGAATGAGGCTTGGGATGGCCTAGATAGGGCATAGTGGGGAGTATTCTGGCTCAAAAGTATCACAGCCAGGAAGCTATAAGGCTGAGCAGGCCCTTCTTCATCTAGAAGGTGTAACAATATTGGGTTTGTGGACCAAATCTTTAATCCCAGAACTCAGAAGCCATTGGCAAGTGGCTCTTTGTGATTATGAGGCCTGGCTTGTCTGTCTAGTGAGATCCAGGACGTCAGGGACATGTATAAGGACGTTGTCTC
>NW_021605467.1:0-6851 GCF_004785775.1 Grammomys surdaster | reverse complement strand
CTGAAGTATCAATAGTCATCAGTCATAGATAAAAGTAAATCAGAAATAAATGAACATGAATAATCAATATTCACCATTCGTGGTAATAGTAAATCAGAAATAAATGAACATGAATAATCAATATTCATCACTATTAGTTCATGGAAAATCAGAAATAAATAAAGCTGAAATATCAATAATCATCAGTCATAGTTAAGAGTAACTCAGAAATAAATGAACATGAATAATCAACATTCAGCATTCGTGGATAATAGTAAATCAGAAATAAGTGAACATGAATAATCAATATTCACCATTCGTGGATAATGGTAACTCTGAAAAAAATGAACCTGAATAATCAATAGTCATAAGCCATAGTTAATAGGAAAACAGAAATAAATAAAGCTGAAATATCAATAGCCATCAATCATAGATAATAGTAAGTCAGAAATAAAATAATAGGAATAATGAATATTCACCACTCTTGGAAAAGAGGAAATCAGAAATAAATGAACTTGAATAATCAATAGTCATCAGTCATAATTCATGGGAAATCAGAAATAAATAAAGCTGAAATATCAATAGTCATCAGTCATAGATAATAGTAAGTCAGAAATAAAAAAACAGGAATAATAAATATTCACAATCGTGGATAATAGTGAATCAGATATAAATGAACATGAATAATCAATAGTCATTAGTCATAGTTAATTGTAAACCAGAAAAAAATAAAGCTGAAATATCAAGGGTCATCAGTCATATATAATAGTAAGTCAGAAATAAATGAAAAGGAATAATCAATATTCAGCATTTGTTGATAATAGTAAATCAGATATAAATGAACATGAGTAATCAATAGTCACTAGGCATATTTAATCTAAACCAGAAATAAATGAAGCTGAAATATGAATAGTCATCAGTCATAGATAATAGTAAGTCAGAAATAAATGAACGTGAATAATCAATATTCAGCATTCGTGGATAATAGTAAATCAGAATTAAATGAACTTGGATAATCAATAGTCATCATCATAGTTCATGGTAAATCAGAAATGAGTAAAGCTGAAGTATCAAAAGTCATGAGTCTTCAATAAATGTAAGTCTGAATAAATGAACAGAATAATCAATATTCACGATTCGTGGATAATATTAAATCAGAAATAAATGAACATGAATAACTAAAAGTCATCAGTCATAGTTAATAGGAAATCAGAAATAAAAAAGCAGAAATATCAATAGTCATCAGTCGTAGATAATAGTAAGTCAAAATAAATGAACATCAATCATAGAATCCTTGCTCCTCAGATACTAATCCTTCTAAGTATGAAGAACTTGCTGCAGGGTAAAATGGACAGTAAATTATAGGCATCAATTCAGATAAGTTAGACCTTTTGAGAATTAACTTGGCAATTCTAATGTCCACACAAAATGGGTTTCTTAATTTATGTAACAGTGACTATGTTTAGTTCAGATAATCTATCAAGATAAACTGAGTCATGGTTTATATGTACATGAATGACTGCTTTAAACGTGGTAAGATTTAAAAGAAATTTCAAGTTTTCACTTGCAAAGTAAGGGTCTTAATGTGATTACTTGATTTATGATTGGCTAAGTTTTCTGTGAATTATTATACATACTTGTAAATGTTTCCTAAGTAATAATATCATTACTATTAAATAAAATTATAAAGTTGTTCAAGTACAATAATTTTTTGGATAGTAAACTTAAAGATGAAAATAACTGAAGGGAATATTTTGTAGCATTTAATTCAGTAATTAATATTCTTTTCTGAAGCTTTTCAAGGTTATGCATTTTCTTTGTCAGAATACAATGAAATACGTTTCATTACAGCACTTTCATGCATATGTTTTTATTCATATATATATTCATATACACATGTTTTTATTGATTTTATTGCATGTGTGTAATGGAATTGTCCATTTTTGTCTAGATGATTACCAAGTTTATTCCCTTGCATGAACAAACAACTGGATACCCTGGAAAGACAGAACACCAAGACTTGTTGAAAATCAAATTAGTAACTGTATATATTCGAAATGGGAGAAGCTTGAGGCTGGAAGTCAGTTAAACAAGTGCTGGTTTGGATATTTTAAAGGCTCCTGGTGTCCTTTCCTTTCCAGTACTGGACCTGTCTAGATGACCAGCCAGGTGCTTTCCTTCCTGGCAGAGACTTCTGGGAAGAAGAAGACACCATCTCAGGGAGCCTGCTTTAGTTTTTCCTTTCTGTTTATCTTCTTATAACTCCTCCTCATGTGTATCTCTCTTTCTCTGTCTTTCTCTGTCTCTGTCTCTGTCTCTCTCTGTCTCTCTCTGTCTCTGTCTCTCTCTGTCTCTGTCTCTCTCTCTCTCTCCGTGTGTGTGTGTGTGTGTGTGTGTGTGTGTGTGTGGTGTGCACCTGCGTGTGTGTGCACATATGGCTGGCTAGGTGAGTGTGACTGGATGTGGATGTTAGTAGCATGTACGTGTAATGTGTTTTGATGTATCTAGGTCCACATAGGTACGGGTATATGTGCATATGTGTGCATGTGCCTGTAGAGACCACATGTTAATGTAGAGTGACTTTGATGAGTCTGCACTTTGTTTATTGAAACAGGGTTTGGCTTGTCTAGCTATCCATCTTGTCCCGGGGATTCCCAGTCTCCACCTGTCCAGTATATAGGTGAGCAGCCACACTCACTCACCATTGAGTACTGCAGATCTGAACTTCTGTCTTCACATTTGTGTGGCAAGTGCTTTATCAACTCCACTAACTACCAGTCTCTATTATTTTTTAAAATAATGTTATTAAGGATTGGCTTTTATGTCCTTTATTTCTTTCTTAGTAAGTTCATTGGTGGCATACATAAAAGCTATTGGCTTTTAAATGTTGATTTTGCATCATTCCACTTTGCAGAAAATGTTCATATATGAGTTTTCTGCTGAAGGCTTTTAAGCACAGGATCACATTTTCTGCAAATAGGGATCATTTGACTTCTTCCTCTCTTATTTGTATCCCTGGTGCTTTGTAAACTAGTATAACACTGCGTAAATCACTACACAGCTTTTCAAATATTGACTTATTATATGACCTAGCTGTCACACCCCTGGACAAATACTCAAAAGACCCTATGTCCTACTACTGAGAAACATACAATGCATGTTTATTGCTGCAATATTCACACTAGCTAAGAAATGGATCCATTTCTTTCCATTATGAACTTCATAGTAAAATGTTACATATATATATATATATACATATATATATGTATATATATATATTCATGCATGCATATATACATACATACATACGTCATACATACATATATGCTGATATTCTAGTCAACAGAAAATGTATCTTAAATCATGGTATTTGGAGACTAATGGATGGAAGGAGAGATTGTTATGTTATGTGAAGTAACACAGATTTAGAAAGAGGGAATTAACATAGGTTTTCCTTCATTTCCGTTTCAGATATTTTTTATATATTTTTATGCATGTGTGTGGTTGAGTGGCTGTAGTTCATTAAAGTCAAAAATGAAGTATAAGAGAAGAAAAGAAATTTTTAGAAGAAAAATAGAAAATCATAACAGAATATACAGCATATAAAAATATAAATGGGTGTGTAGTAAGTACTGTATTATGACTGTGATAAACCACCATTACCAAAGCAACTGACAGGAGGACAGATTTCTTATAATTCCAGAGGGATAATATTTCATCATGAAGTCCCAACTCACTTCGAAGGCAGAGCTGGTGTCCCAGAATTCCTCCCACATCCAGAGACAGCTATATTCCCAGGAGCTTCATCACAATCAGGCACAGAGGCTCACAGGAAGGACAAGATCCAGTAAGAGACAGTAAGGCCAGCTAAAACCTGAGATAGCCTGATGGTGAGAGGCAAGTGCAAGAACAGAAGCAACAGAAACCAACACCACTTGGCACCATTACAACCCAGTTCTCCAACCACAGCAAGCCCAGGATACTCTTAACACACCTGAAAAGCAAGGCTGCAACCTAAAATTGCATTTCATTAAGATGATAGAAGACCTTAAGGAGGATATAAATAACTCCCTTAAAGAAATAAAGGAGAACACAGGTAAACAGATAGAAGCCCTTAAAGAGGCAACACATGAATCCTCTAAAGAAGTACAGGCCAAACACAATCAAATTGTTGAAGGAATTGAGCCAAATGATCCAGGATCTAAAAATTGAAATAGAAACATTTAAAAAAACACGACGGGAGACAACCCTGGAGATGGATAGTCTAGGAAAGAGATCAGGAGTTACAGATGCAAGCATCACCAATAGAATACAAGAAAGAGAAGAGAGAATCGTAGGTGCAGAACATACCATAGAAGATATTGATGCAACAATCAAAGAAAATACAAAGCACAAAATATTTCTAACCCAAAACCTCCAGGAATTCCAGGACACAGTGAAAAAACCAAACCTAAGAATAATATGAATAGAAGAGAGAGAAGATTCCCAATGTAAAGGGCCAGGAAATATCTTCAACAAAATCATAGAAGAGAACTTTCTTAACCTAAAGAAAGACATGGTCATAAATATGCAAGAAGCCAAAAGAACACCAAATAAATTTGACCAGGAAAGAAATTCTTCCTGTCACATAATAATCAAAACACAAGTGCACAGGCTAGGATAAGAATATTAAAATTGGTAAGGGAAAGAGGCCAAGTAACATTATGAAGGCAGACCTTTCACAATTATACCAGACTTCTCAACAGAGAATTGTGAAGCCAGAAGTTCCTGGACAGATGTCATATAGATCCTAAGAGAACTCGAACACAAATGACAGCCCAGGATACTATATGCAGCAAAACTCTCAATCAGCATAGATGGAGAAATGAAGATATTTTATAATAGAACAAATTTAAACAATATATTTCCACTAATCCAGCCCTACAGAGGAAAAGAGAAGGAAAACTCCAACACAAACAGGGAAAGTACACACATGAAAAACCAAGAAATTAATCACCTCAAGACAAACTTATACATTCTTTACTGGAGCAGTCTGAACAATGCCCTTTCAGTCTGCACTTCCTTACAGATTATGATGTCCATATTAATAGTAGAATCTTTGAGACACCAGACAGCAATTGCATTATTTGTGCAAGGCTTGGATAGCTATGGCAAGCTAGACTACCTTTTCAGTTTTGGGTTCAGCTACCCAGATCTATGTGCAAGTGAAACCACACCATTATGGGTAAATGGACAGAAGGCTATACCTGATTTCCTGGACCAGCTTGTATTCTTGGACTCCTAACCCTAGAGGAGAGCCTTGGTGAAATGGGGAATCTTCCAAGGGCACTTCCACTCAGGGAGATTGTCTGAACACTTCCTCTTGGGTTAGAAGGGGTAGAACTGAAGCCTTTTTGAGTAGAACTGGAAAGTCTCTTGGGCCAGGCGATAGAGGGGTAGTGTCAGACAGAGTGGGGTAAACAGCAAGGAGCAATCCCTCTTGAACAAAATAAAAACCTTCAGATTCATTTCTTTAACGGAAAAATATTAAGTAATTCCCTCTAACCAGGGACATCTCCAACAACATTCAGCTTCCATTCATCCTCAGACTCTAGAATATCCATATGTTTGGAAACCCCATTACAGGCTGGCAGAAGTATTGGAGTACATCTAGTAGTCTGCTAGGCATTCTTTCTGTAATCTCAATTTTATCATCAGCTACATAGTGGTTGGTATGAAGGGCAGATTTTCCACTATGTCTGATTACTAGTATAAAGATGTATATCATGAGTTCTGGCCTCCAGAAGCCTGAATAAGTGTGGTATGCGGTCCCTTGTGTCATAAGGGTGTTTTTCTAGCCACTCAAGTTAAAAGTGGAAGGTTTAAGTCTCTCTTATTTAGAGGAGCATTGGTCTGATTTGCCCCAATGCATAAGGAAATGAGTTGAGCATGCATGAAATAATGCTGCAAGGCATGAAGTAATATTATTCTCAAAAGTATATATAATGTCTCCTTGGGAATAAAAGAAACATATGTTCCATTTGGTCAAAGACATTGGTCATATGAGACCTGGTACAGGTGTGTAACCTCTAAGGCTACATTGACTTTTTTTTTTTACTTTCCTCTCATATACTGCATGCCAACTGCAACCTCCCCAACTCCCTTATCCTAGTCATTCCCTCACCTCCCCTCTCCCCATGATCCACTGCTCCTCTGTGTCCCTTCACAAAAGAGCAAGCCTCCCAGGAATATCAACTGGACATGGCACAACAAAATAGAGCAAGACTAGAAAAAACTATCCTATCCAGGCTGGATAAGGCAATCCAGTAGGAAGAAACTGGTCCCACAAACAGGCAAATCAGAGACAGAGAATTCCCCACTCCCACTGTGAGGAGTCCAACAATAACCCCAAGTTAAAGAATCACAGCACGTATGCAGAGGGTCTACTGAAGACCCACAGGAGATCCGTGGTTCCATCTTAGACAAACCCTGAACCTTGCTTAATTGATTCTGTGGGCTGTCCTCTTCTGGTGTCCTAGACCCTCTGGTTCCTACAACCCTTGCTCCGCATCTTCCACTCGGTTCCCTGATCTCCACTAAATGCTTGGCTGTGGATCACTGTATATGCTCCCATCAGCCGCTATAGGAAGTCTCTCTAAGGATTAGGCAAGGCAGTTATCTATGAGTATAGCCAAATATCAAGAATTATTTCACTGAATATTGTTTTTGCCAAAGTCCTGATGGGTTCTAACCTAGGTCTTTGAATCATCACAATTTCAGATACTGACCATCTAGGCAGTGTTGGCCATGGGCTCCCTCTCGTGTCTTAGGCCTCAGTGTAGATTTAAGATGGGTTGTCAACTGCCACGAGCTCTAAGTTACCATTGCCTACT
>NW_021605466.1:5707-8135 GCF_004785775.1 Grammomys surdaster | reverse complement strand
TCTGGACAGCAGCCAGAGTGGCCAACCATCCCACAGGCCTGACTCTGCGCTTCTGGGTGAATGTGATTAAGAACCCTCAGTTTGTGTTCGACATCCACAAGAACAGCATAACAGATGCCTGCCTCTTGGTGGTAGCACAGACCTTCGTGGACTCCTGCTCTACATCAGAGCACAAGCTGGGCAAAGACTCGCCCTCCAACAAGTTGCTCTATGCCAAGGACATACCCAACTACAAGAGCTGGGTTGAGAGGTGGGTGGCCAGCAGGGGTCCTGCAGACCAGGGCCACAGGCTGGTGGGAGGGTAGGCCCTGTGACCCCACCCATGCTGACCCTGCCACTACTGTCAGGTACTATGCTGACATTGCCAAGATGCCCGCCATTAGTGACCAAGACATGAGCGCCTACCTGGCAGAGCAGTCCCGGCTGCATCTCAGCCAGTTCAACAGCATGAGTGCCCTGCACGAGATCTATTCCTACATCGCCAAGTACAAGGATGAGGTGTGCCCCTCTCCCAGCCCCACCTGCATCTTAGAGCTCACCCAGTACTTGCGTTGCTCCTGTACTTGACAGCCCAGCTGTTCCTGGGGTAGTAAGGAAATTAGAGATTCTGGGCACACACACACAAGGGTCTCCGGGGCAGGGTGAGGAGACAGGGTGACTGTTTTTCTGGGGTGGATAGCTGTGGTCCTGTTATAGAGTTTATTGGGCTGGATGGTATCTATCTCTAGGGCTAGGCAAAGGTTGTTCCTTGTCCTTTGCCAAGGAACAGCTTTCCTGAGTCTACCCTCTGGGATGACTTGACTCTGACTTTGCACTAGAACTTATGGGTACAAGTAACCAAGGACTGGATGTGTGTGGGCAGTGTCAAAGCACTGAGTGGACCTGGTGGGCCAAGAGTCATGGAGTCTACATGGCTGACCTAGGGCCCACCTGGGAACAGGCAGAAGATAAACAGGCCAGGGTGACCTAGGTGTGGAGGCTTTGAGCTTGGCTGTGTCCCTGAGCCAGATGGATTATTATTATTATTATAGGTCTAGAGGCAGGGAGACCATGGTCTACTGGCTGTGCTGTGCCAGTGAAGTAGAGAGCCAGGCATCCTGTCTGGAGGTGGGAAGCCACAGAGACAGGGCCAAGACCTTGGAGCTATGGGCTCGGAAGGGCTCTGGGATCAAACCAGCCACAGAAGGGTTCACAGGTTGTAGTGATTAAGGACATAGGATGGGACATGGGGCCTGGGCTCCCACATAGACTGGAGGTAGAGGTGTGATACTCAAGATAACCTAAGAGCATAAGAATCCCAGCAACAATAGAGAACATTGACCATCAGAAGGCAGAGGAGCACTGCCATAGCATACTCATAGAAGCCTGAGAAGGGTGAGTGGGAGAGGCCATAGCCAGGAGCCAAAGTCTATTGATGAAGGAGATATGGGTGGAGGTAATGACCTTGGGGGCTCACCTTAGAGTACTGTAGTACCCTGGTTCAGAACTGTTTTCACAGCTAGGACTGGTAGAGTCAGGTTTTGCCTGACTGCTCCCAAAATCCCCAAGGCACACCAATGTCATATGTGGTGGCCTAGCAGCTTTCCTTAGAGCTTCCAGCCCATGTCTGTGGGTAGCTAGTCCTGACTTTGACCCTGTCCCACCCTTCACCCCACCCCTGCAGATTCTGGTGGCTCTGGAAAAAGATGAGCAGACACGAAGGCAGCGGCTTCGGAGCAAACTGGAGCAGGTGGTGGACACAATGGCCCTGAGCAGCTGAGCCCTGGAAGTGCCCACCCAGAAGGAGGCAGAGCAGGAGGGCACCAGAGGACCCAGGAGACGGCCCTTGGCCCACCTGTACTGAGTGCCAGGTGTGGGGGCTGCAGTTGGGACCTGGCCCTCGCCTTCCTCTCCCTGCCATGCAGGGCCAATTTTTATCGCTGTGGATGTAAGGGTTCCTGCTAAGCCACCTCTGTGCCTAGGGCTTGCTGCCTTGGGGCAAAAATTGCAGTGTGGCTGGTCCTGCCCAGGGATATTTGCTGCTTGGCAAGAGCTGCTGGTGGCTTTCCTGGGAGAGAGGTGGCCTCTGAGGGGCCGAGATAGAAGGCCAGGCTCTCCAGAGGGAGGGCAGCAGGACCAGAGGCTGGAAGAGTTCACAGTTCTTGGCTTCTCCAGCTGCTACCAGCAGGCAGAGTCTGAGAGAGAGGTGAGATACCCAAGGCTAGGCCACATAAGTCACAGCCTGGGGCTGTCCCACCAGCCTCTACTCTAGCACCCCGTGCTTGCCACCGCCCTCAGATTCACCACGTGCTCTGCGCGGCCAAGGCTGGAATGCCACATCCCTCTGCTGGGGAGAGGCCCCACTCCCCTCCTATGGAGGGCCTGCAGACCCCACTTCCAAGTGACATGCGGACGATAGCTAGGCAAACCCTTCTCTGTCCTCAGGGCT
>NW_021605466.1:0-5697 GCF_004785775.1 Grammomys surdaster | reverse complement strand
TTTAGTCTGAGTTGATCTTTTCAAACTGCAAGTGTTGAATACTAGAGGTGGTTAGACTTTTTTTTTAATGTTTGTTTTTTAATTAGTCATTGAAAAAGCAAGCAAGCGGCCTATTCCCTTTTCAAGTTCACTAACTGTGGCCAGGCCTATCCTCAGTGCTGGGACAGCACACTCCACATCCATGGGATACTAGCCTTGTGGTCCCTCACACTCCAGGCTAGGGTGCCGATGGGACAGGGTAGAGGTCAGAGTAGAGCTGCCCCTTTATTTGCTGTGGGGCAGGTGCAAGGACTCAGGGAACAACTCTGTGGTAGTCATGGGCCTTGGCACCCTGGGCCATGAATTCTGGTCAGACTCCCACCCCATCTCTGTCTCACTCTCTGGGCTGATACTGGGGTCAGAGCCAAGGCTATCCAGCCTGGATATAGCCGTTTCTCAGAAGCCTCTGTTGTTGCCTGGAGTTTTACCCGTGGATATACGCCTCTCTTCCTTCTGATGCCTCCGGGCTGTGCCTGGGTGGGAGCCTCAGTTTCCCCTAAAGTCTTCCCTGGTTGTAGGCTTCAGATGGAAGCCCCCAGTTCTTCCAGCTCAGCCTGGACCACGCACAGCTTCTAGGCTCAATGCCTTTACTATCCAGCCCCACCACCACCCTGCCCAAGGTCCCCAGGCTCCCTCAGAATAGACCAACCTCACTCTGTCCTACCATGCCACCTTGCCCATGTGAGTGTCGGGTGGGTGGTGAGGTGACCTGGGACAGCTTCCCCCGGGTATTTGTTCACAATCACTTTAGCGTATCTGTTTACATGTGAACTGCCCTAGCTGTTCTTACCATGCATCTTCTCGGCACAGCCATGGGGCCAAGCCTCACTTCCCTGCCACTTCTGGACTGGGCTCTGACATCTGCTTGTCCTTGGTCTTCAAGAGCCATCCATCTCTGTGGTATCCTGCAAAAGGTTTCAGTCCAGCTTCAATATGGCTTGGGGTTGGAGCCCACTGCGCACTGGATGGTAGATGCTCAGAGCCACCCTCTACAGTCCTAGGGCCCAGGGAGGTGGGCAAGCACTACTCCAGCCAGACTGGCCCTAACACTCTTGGTACTGCCCTCCCGCCATGGGCCCCATCCCCAGAAGCCCTAACTTCCTGCCTGGTCTTTCCCTTTGCACCCAGACTCAGGAGTGCCTGGGCCATTCCAAGCTGGACCTGAGTGCCTGGCCTCCACATACCTTGGGCTGGCCCTGTGCTCTCCAGCTTCCCCAGTCTTATGGTTGGACAGCTAAACAGAGCAGCAGGGATGAGGGCCTTGATGTGTCCCCAAAAGACATTGCATTGAGTTCCAGGCACAGGCCAGCAACCTCTGTTGGTACAGAGGGGCCTGACCGCCACCCTCTATTCCAGTTCCCCCAGTTTGGATCTGGTGGCTCACATCGGTGCTACACAAGCTAGAGTAGATATATTTAGAGAGAGAAAGATATTTTTAAGGTGAAGCCCATGATTAGCTGTCCTTTAATGCCGCAGAACACTCCCTCTTACCCTCTTCTCCCCACCCAAAAAAAACCTGGTCATTTGGATGGTCTGAGTTAGACCAGGCCTCGGCCGTTGCTTCTCTGGAAGCGGCAGAGCCAATACGCTCAGCCATCAGATGTGTAAATATACGGCTATTTCCTATTTTACGGTTCTTCAGATTTAGTACTTGTAAATAAACACACATTAAGGAGAGATTAAACATTTTTGCTAAAGCTCGTGGCTCTGAGTCTTTTAGTGGGGTGGGAATCCAAGAGGTGAGCATATTAATACCCTATATTCTCAGGGGTGGCAGCAGGCACCTTGGAGCCTCTGCCCTCCAGACTGGGGGATTGGTATGAACACACAGGGACAATGTCCCTAGAAACCTAGTGCAGATCCATGTGTCACATCACAGTTTTATCTAATGCAAACAACAAACAGCATACCCCCTCATCGGAACAGAGAAGGAGCCTCCTCAGTGGAAGTCTGTGTGGCAGACCATGTGCAGTCCTCACTGGGAGCACACCCATCTATAAGGCAAGATGCCTAGTACCTCCCTTCACCATGGCCTTACACTAAGGAGCCTGGTATGGGACAGCCAATGTGCACACTCATCCAGTTTCATGGGTGAAGAGTTCATAGTCTGCTGTTCCGTGAGGTGGCTCACATACCTACCTAGTCTTGCCCTCCAGCTTGGCAGAGTGTCGTGTGGAGTTGGATGCAGTAGCACTGAAGGAGGCAGCTCTCAACGACTGTGGAGGCATACCACCTCCCTAAGAGCATCTTAATACCTAGGATCCATGTCTGAGGATACTGCTGTTGTCTACCCACTGCACAAGGCTGGGGAGTGAGCTTCCCAGTGATGAGGTGAAACTGTCCTCAGAGACAACCTGGGGAGCAGAGGTCCTAGGCCCCACTGGCCCCCTGGGCTCTGAAAGCACTCTGGCTGTCTCTGACTCAATCCATTCCTTTCTGGGCTCCGATGGGATTCCATAAGCCACAATCAGTGCTCCTCCATTCCTAGCAGGTCTGTCATGCCAGCCTGCTCAGTAATTAAAGAAAAAAAAAAAAGGCAACGTGATCACCATAAAATTGCATGGGAAACAGATTTAGCAAATGTCCCGTTTGGGGTGTGACATGGCCCGTTTCTGTCTCTTGAGCCCTCACAACTTTCTGGCAAAATCAGCTCTGCCTGAATTATCCTCGTTAGACTGCCACAGGCTCCAGCCCTGCCACCCAGGACTGAGGCAACCTCTCAAAGAAGCAATCAGTGCCCTTGCACAGGGTGATCAAGCATGATTAGGGACAAGCAGAGTCTGATTGCCACACAGCTTATAGAAGGCAGCAACTCATCCATACAGCACTGTGGTGGCTCTGAGCATATAGGGCAGCCACAGGAGTCTGGGTGGCTGTGGACCAAGAGGACATTTTACTGCATTTCTTTACTGGGCCCAAGAGCAGCCACGACTCCAGCAGAGGACAAAACAGTAAGCTGGGATGAGAATCATGTCAGAGGTATGAGGAAGATGTCTACTGATAGCCTCAAGTAGGTGGAGAAGCCTAGCTGAGGCTCAGAGGGCCAGAGCAGGAGCCAACCAAAGCGAGCCAGTGGCGGGAGAAAGAATGGAGACCTGCCAACCATGTAGTCCCAGAGAAAGGGCCATTTGCAAAGACAGGAGTGACCTAAGCATCCGGGCCAATGTAAAGACCTAGGAGATGCTGTGTGAGGCAGAAGCTAGGACAGACTGTTGCAGAGGAATGAGGAAATCAGGAAGCTGACTTAGGTTTACTCTTGGTGTTTACAGCTGGTCATCAAAGGCTGATGGGAGGCATCTGCCATAGCACAGCTTCATCCCCTGGGGTGCTGTGTGGCAGACATCTCTGGCAGTGGCTGTTCTAGTCTCTGATTATCTATGAGGTGACTGGCCACATCTAGTTGGGCACCTGGGTCTCCTGGAGTGAGGTTCTCAACAACTGTAGCTTCAAACTTTGTTGAGCCCAGGATATGGTACAGGGCACCCCTGGTCATGGCCCAGGCTCTAGGATGGTTGTTTCTTCAGTGTGGCCCAGACTAGCAGCAAACAGCCAAGATTGGATAATTTTAGAGCAGGCCAGGAACAAAGGTGAGATATCTGTGCCAAGGGACCCAGGGCACCTAGGTGGGGCCTGAATTCATTCTTAGATTGTTCTGGCTCCTGAAGCTCTTCTTGGTGCTGAGGTTCTGCAAGAACAGTGCCCAGGAGCCCCGAACACTGGGAAGGTGGAAGGAAGTTTCTACTTGAGAACAGGTACCAGTTGCTATCACTTGCTCCTGGGACACTTGCCTGATGTTCAAGAAAGGGTCTGTTGGGAACCAGGCTTTCTGACCATGCTGGCTGTATCCAGTTAACCCCTACCCTAATAAACACCCAGGCATGTCCTTTAAAGTTGCCCTTCTGTTTGCAATGTAGTGGTGTAGGTGAAAGAGCTGGTTGACTTTTACAAAGGTGCAAGAAGTGACCAGATCTACCCTGTACCGTATCTTGTGCTCATCAAAGCTTGAAGCTACAGTTGCTGAGAACCTCACTTCAGAAGATGCAGGTGCCCAACTAGGTGTGGCCAGTCACCTCTAAATAACCAGAGACTAGAACAGCCACCTGCCAGAGATGTCTTCCACATAGTACCCCAGTGGTGCTTCATTCTTGGCTGGATCCAGGTGATTCTGTGAGGTCACAGCACCCCATCTTTCTCCTCCTGTCTTCCTCATCTTTCCTAATCAGCCCCCTGGTGGCTGTTGAATTGCAGGGCAGTGGTCTCTTTGGTCGAGGTGGAGATTTCATTAGCCACCCTTAGGGCAGCTACAACTGTCTGAGCCCATTAATCTGTCCTGGCGGAGATACTCTGGTTAGCTGGACACAGGCACATGCCCAGGAGAATGGCCAGTGTACTTGAGCCTGAGTTTTGCCAATCATTCAGAGCTGTGCCTATGCACAGGTCCTGTCCTGCACACTCCTAAGCCCAACTTCTTTGACATTGTAACATTCCCTCCTGAAGAAAAAAGGGAGGCTTCCAAGACTCCTGAAGCTATAAGATCCCTGAGACATACCCTCCTCCCCCAGTCAAATAAGCAGTGGTAACTTCTGAACAAGAGACTTTCCAGTGGAACTGCCTGTAGGGAGCTCCAGGGATGCAAATTCTAAGAGTGGTCACCCATGCTAGGTCAGGCTTTTCAGTAGTTCCGGTGCTCTGAAGTCACCCATGCACCGATAAACTCATTGGTTCCCTAAGGGAGGCTTGGGTGAAGCGTTTCTCTAGTCAGTCATTGGTGACCAATTGAGATGATTAGTTCTGCTTTCTTGAATGCTTGTCCCACCTTGCTTCCAGCAAGAGAGTGAGCAGAGAGAGGAGGGAATGAGGGGACTTACATCACCACACAGAGGAGAAGACTTACATAATAGGAAAGTGGGAATCCTGAGACCCTCAGTTGGCAGCAGGATACCAACCAAGACAGGCTTCAGGTCTTATTGCTCCATAGTCTAGACAGACTTGAGGATACCAGCCCAGAGACTGGCAGCAAGCTTACAGCTCCAGAGCTCAGAAGGCTTCTGATATCCTCAGGCATAGAAGCCTCTGACAGGACTGTCCCCTTTGAATTTCGAGGTCAGTCTTCCTTCTTCACAGAGGACCCAGAAACTTGATCCAAGCCAGGAGCTGGCTCTGAAGCCTTCTTCTCTTCTTCAAAGCATGCTGCAAAGAGAAACTGTTGAGAGGTTTGGTAAATCTCTTTTGTAGGACCAGGTGCACTCTGATTGACTGAATGTATGTGCATGCAGATAACATATAAAATGGGACCAATAAGGGAAGATCAAACCCCAAAGGGAAAAGAGAAAGCCCACCAAAATATGAGACCTACCAAACTCCCATGTCATGTTTTGAAGGCAGTTGGAAAGGTAGGCATTTGCCTGCAGCTTTTCTTGTTTGGTGCACTGCCAGCCATTTGAGCTTGTTTAAAGATCCTGGGGACTTGGAACCAGGCAGCCTGATCAAAAGCCCAGAACTGTTCAATCCTCTCTGCCCAATACAACCTGCTGCATCCCAGGGTTCTCATGTGGGCTTTGCACCAGCCAGGGTGTGTGTGTGTGTGTGTGTGTGTGTGTGTGTGTGTGTGTTTCATTCTCTTGCTCCCTGAACAACTGAGAGGTAAGAAGGTACCTG
>NW_021605465.1:0-4716 GCF_004785775.1 Grammomys surdaster | reverse complement strand
AAGAATCTACCCAGTTAATCTTCTATCTTTTGAAAAACAGGAAAATAAAGCTTAGGTCCATGTATGTTGCTATGTGCTTTCAATCCCAGAATTTAGGAGACAGAGGCAAGCACATCTATGAATTCAAGACCTGCCTGGTCTGGAAAGCAAGCTCCAGGTAAAGAAAAGCTTAGGTCCAGGCATGGCAGTATACACCTTTGAGCAACTTCCTCACTCTTAAGTCAGAGTCATGAACATCACTGAGTTCAAGGACAGGTTATAGAGGAAGTTGTAGGACAAACAAGCTCAGAGAGTGAGGAAACTTATGGAAAAATTGAAACCTAAGGAAAATGTTATAAGTCAAGGGGGCCATGTTCCAGACCCAGCAAGCAGTCCTGCTTTAGACATATGGCTGTCTTTAGAATCAAGGATGTAAGTCTCTCTGTGACTATGAAAAGCCACTGATACAAGGAATATGTCAGGGTTGTCCCTGCATGAAGGCCTAAAGAAGACCCTGATTAAAGTTGTAAAACTTAAACTTGGATATCCTGGACACCCCAGAATACTAGAGATGTCAGGACTGTTGGACAATTGCTAAGGAAAGTTACTAATGTAGTTTTGAACTAGCTGAAGGGAGTGAACTGTGTTGGACTCACCAAAGCTGATGTGCTGGCGATCTGAAGAACATTATACATGGAGATGCAGAGTTGGAGTTTGCTCACATGTTGTTTTGGGTTTTTCATTTCTATGTTTTATATGTTTGGGGTTTTTCTACATTATGCTCTTCTCCCTGTATTGTAGAGCAGTAGGATATATCCTGTGCCATTATATGTTAGAAGCATTTGATCTGTCACTTGACTTTCACTTTATAAGGGATTACAGTTAAGAGTGTAAGGGTCCATGATTAGCCTTCGAATGACACCTCAGACTCACATATTACTTAAACACAAAGTGATTTATCCTTTAGAAATGCAGCACTCAGGGGTCTACCATCTACAAAGATGGAGAGACCCTGAAGTGAGCTTGCAGGCTTGATGTAAACATTAGTGGACTATTGGGTAGGGCTAGGTAACCTCTACCTTTATCAGAAGATCTGATGAAGATTGGAGAAATGGCAGAAGAATGGTTGTCCCCTAGGATACCAGGTGCTCAGGGTAACTCTGCTTGGGCCAGAGGATTCTGCAAGCATGGAAGATGGGTGGGGGAAGGAAAGCATACCTGTATGTTTGAGGCTCAGAAGATCTGATGAAGGTCAGAGAAGTGGCAGGAGAATGGAGACTGTTGGGATAGCAGGCTGCTAATTGCAGGTATTCTTCCTCCAGAAGACTCAGCAAGCAGGGAATATGAGCAGGGAAAGGAAAGCTTATCTGTATGGTTCAGGGTCACCAGGTCTCAGGAAGTTGGGAAGAAGCTTACTTTGTCCTCAGTGGGAGAAGAAGCACCTAGCTGCACAGAGTACTGAAGTGTCAAGGCAGGGAGGATGGATACAAAGGTGGCTCCACACTTTCAGAGGAGAAGGGAAGGCCAATGGGGTAAGAATTTTGTGAAGGTAGTCTGGGTGCGATCAGTGAACTGGATGTAAAGTGAACAAGAAAAAAATCTAAGAACAATAAAATCTTTCCAATAAAACAATGCATGTGGTACTGTGTTATGGCTACAAGCCTATGGACAGCAGGACTTTGAGTATGGGGGTAAGATTATGGACCCTACATCCTTTTCTACAAGGAGGGGCATTAGTAGGAAATGTAGCCTTATTGGAATAGGTATGACAGTGTCTGAGGAAGTGTGTCACTGTGTGTGACAAAATCAGCTTTGAAGTCATTTATGTTCAAGCTATACCCAGTATGGTGTACAGTCTCTTTCTGCTACCTGTGGACCAAACTCTAGAGTTCTCACCTCCATCACCAGCACCATGTCCGCATACATGCTGTCCTACTTCCCACCATGATGATAATGGACTAAACCTCAAAAACTGCAAACCAGAACCAATTAACTATTTTCACTTACAAGAGTTGTGTTTGTCATGCTGTCTCTTTACAAATGAAACCCTAAGAAAACCATCCATAGCACATCCACCTATGTTACAAGATATAAACTTCAAGGCTGACTGTCCTATCTTATAACATCTCTAATACATGAAGGCTGCTTTGATTTAATAAGTTATTTAATGTTTCTTATATAGTCTTCTATTAAGAATTTTATCATTAACATAATTAAAATGTGTTGACAAAACAGGACACACTGGGAACTACTGGTATTCAGAAGGTTTACACATAAGAATCATGACTTGAAATGTATCCATGAGTAATCAATGATGTTCAAGCCAAGCTGGATAAAACAGCATCTTAATGGAATTCATGAAAACCCATTAACAGCAACCATCCACCCTTTCACAGATAACCTGACATGAAAAGTCTGATTACAGAAGACCCTATATTGAAATGAATAATCGATCAATTAGATGATGGGAATCCCACTGTATACATTTTAGCAGGAAAATTTGTATCAGCAAGTAAAGGAGCAATAAAGGAACAAAACCCACAGAAAGAACATGAGAATCACAAAATAAACTTCACTAAATGGATTTACCACACATACAGTAAATTTCAATACCTAACCAAAAGGTTCAAATTACAAACTACAGTGTTGAACTCCACCATTACACTTGAATAAACATGGCAAATAATTTACTTCCTTCAAGGCTAAGAAAAAGAGATGGAACGAGATCTTTGTCTTGAAACTGATGAAAACTATGATGTCTAACATCTACAGCATATTGTTTAAGCACATAGTTTTTCCTTTTATGAGTGCTTTCTATTTCATGACATCAAGATAATGTATACAGACTTTAAAATATTTACAGGACTAGGGTCATAGCTAAGTAGTTAAGACTTGTTTATTCCATGACCTGAGGTCAAGTTTTGACAACTTCCTGAATCCTTGGTACAAGAATATAGAAGAGTCTAACTTTCTCAGAAACCAGCATGGACATACATGTGACAGACTAACAAACCTAAGTAAAATTTAAACAAATCACTAAAAAAAACACAATTTGTACTCATGACTGTTTTTCTCCTCTAAGCCTTCATTAGTGTAGCCCAGATGATGAGACATGTAAGGGCTTATTTACAGGGCTTTTCTTCCTCATAGAAGAAAGAGTTCACTTCCCAAAATGTAAGTATTTGTGCTGGAATTCAGAAAATCAACCATTCTCAGTGGGTGCTATCATTTGGAAAGATTTAGTAAATGCTGTCCCTACTGGCAAAAACATGTCACTGGGGATTGGTTTTGAGAATTTAAATCCTCACATAACCTCCTGTTCCCCTTGGCTGCTTCATGCTTTGAGTGTGAGCTTTGAACTTCCTGCTTTACTGTCCTATCTCACACTCTTTATTTGCCATGACTCGATGATGGTAATCAAATACACCTCTGCTACCATGAACCCAAATAAAGCGTTTGATAAGTTGCCAAAGCTGTTATGCTTTATCAAAGCATCAGAATGGGTACTAAGACAGATCCATAAAGTTTTACAGTTAGATGACTTATTTGGTATAATTGAAAAGACTAATGAAATATAAATGTGCTACCTAATAGTGTATATTCATAGGGCTTTTATCCATGACTTTGTAGGTGCAAACAAACTAACGATGGGCAAAAGGCTTAAAGAGATTGTGGACACTTGTCAGAATAAAATTATTCCCACAGAAAAAATGATCTTGTGTATTAAAGGCAATGGGCCGGCTAACAATCTTACCAAATATTTTACAATCCCAGATTCCCTTCAGTAGGGATTCAAGTCCTCAGAAAATGATACGTGAAGCTTTAAATACAGCAATTACATTAATAAGTTTACTCTCCAGTATGTGTATATGAAAACCTAAAAGTGTTTTCAGAGATAACTCTGATAAGGAAAGGCTTTTCCACACTGCTTACATTCAAAAAAAAAATCTCCAATATATTTTTGTGTTGTTGTTTTTAATTTAGAGATAACAATTGTGAAAAGGTTTTTCACACTGATTATGTTTCTAGGGTTTCTATCTGGTGAATGTTCTTTTAGGTATTATATGGCTACCATGTGAAAAGGCTTTACCACACTTCTTATTTAGGGTTTCTCTTCAATATATGTTTTTCTATGTATTTGGAGATAACTCTGGACTGCGAAGGCTTTACCTCATTGATTACACTTGTACAATTTCTCTAGACTATGTTTTATTTTGTGTTTCTGGTGATGACTCTGTTTTAAAAAAGCTTTACTAGACAGTAAAGAGTTGCATTCATAGGGTTTCTCACCAGTAAGTAATTCATGTTTTCAAAGTGTATAGAAATGTGCAAAGCATTTGTCACACTGACTACATTCATAAGTTTTCTCTCCAGCTTATGTTCTTTTATGTATTTGAAAATAATTGTCAACTCCAAAGGCCTTTATAGGGTTTCTCTCCAGTATAAACTCTTTGATGATTCTGAAAAGTACAGAAAACTGCAAAGGCTTTTCCACATTCCTTGCATTCATAGGGTTTTTCTCCAGTGTGTGTTCTTTTATGTTTCTGGAGAGGACCCTGTTGTGAAAAGACTTTACCAAATTGATCACATTCATAAGGTTTCTCCACAATATGTGTCCTTTTATGTTTCTGGAGATGATTATGTTGTGAAAAGGCTTTACCACATACATTACATTCAAAGGGTTTCTCTCCAGAATGTGTTCTTTTGTGTTTCTGGAGATAACTGTGCTGTGAAAAG
>NW_021605464.1:7024-10636 GCF_004785775.1 Grammomys surdaster | reverse complement strand
TTTCTCATTGTAGAACGCATGCCATATTTTCTAAAACAAAATAGTCAGGCCTGAAAACACAAGTAGCATGATACAGACTGAATAAGATGTATGAGGTTTCTTTTGTGTGTTGTATGTATGTGTTCGAATCCACATGAATTCAACTCTGTGTGTGTGTGTGTGTCTGTATATACACACAACAACAACTTTTTTATAAAAACCAAAATGTAAAAATGATAAAGGGGGTACATTTGAGTTAAGAGAAAAATAATGAAACGTTGTTATTATTTTTTTAAAAATCCACAAATCAATTTCAAAAGCCCCATCTCTTAAATATGAGGTCTATTTGAAATCCAGATGCAGGCGTAGAAGTCAAAAGGTACTGAAGTTAAATCAGGATCAGATAAACCATCTAAACAGTACCATAACCCCTAAAGAAATAGAAGCAGTCATTAATAGTCTCCAAAAAAAAAAAAAATAAGCCTAGGACCAGATGGATTTAGTACAGAATTCTATCAGACTTTCAAGGAAGACCTAATATCAATATTCTTCAAATTATTCCACAAAATAGAAACAGAAGGAACACCACCCAATTAGTTCTATGAAGTGACAATTATACTTATACCTAAACAACACAAAGACCCAACAATGAAACAGAACTTCAGATCAATATATCTCATGAATATTGAATCAAAAATACTCAATAAAATTCTCACAAATAAAATCCAAGAACACATGAAAACAATCATCCATCATGATCAAGTAGTCATCATCCTAGGAATGCAAGGATGGTTCAATATATAGAAACCCATCAATGTAATTGACTATATAAACAACCTCAAAGAAAAAATCCACATGATCATTTCATGAGATGCTGAGAAAGCATTTGACTAAATCCTATACCCCTTCATGATAAAAGTCTTGGAAACAACACGAATTCAAGCCCCATACCTAAACATACTAAAAGCAATGTACAGCAAACCAGTAGCCAACATCACACTAAATGGAGATAAACTTGAAGCAATCCTACTAAATCAGGGACTAGACAAGGCTGCCCACTCTTGCCCTACATACTAAATATAGTATTTGAAGTACTAGCCAGAGCAATTAGACAGCAAAAGGGGGTCAAAGGGATACACATTGGAAAGGAAGAAGTCAAAAAACCACTATCTGCAGATGATATGATAGTATACTTAAGTGACCCCAAAAATTCCACCACAGAACTCCTCGACCTGATGAACAACTTCAGCAAAGTGGCTGCATATAACATTAACTCAAATAAATCACTAGCTTTCCTCCACTCAAAGGATAAACAAACTGATAAAGAAATTAGGGAAATGACACCCTTCACAATAGTCACAAATATTATAAAATACCTTAGTGTGACCTTAATAACAACTCTATTATTTTTCCAAATAATAGCATAATTTCATTCTTGTTCTGTATGACAAAAACTTCAAGTCTCTGAAGAGACTTGCAATCTACAGATTCAGTGCAATCCCTATCAGTGTTCCAACTCAATTCTTCATAGAGTTAACAAGAGCAATTTGCAAATTCATCTGGAATAACAAAAACCCTAGGATCACAAACACTATTCTTGACAACAGAAGAACTTCTGGGGGAATCACCATTCCTGACCTCAAGCTACATTAGACATCAATAGTAATAAAAAGTGCATGGTGATTGGTACAGAGATAGGCAGGTAGATCAATGGAACAAAACTGAAGACCCAGAAATGAACTCACACAGGTATGGTCACTTGATCTTTGACAAAGGAGATAAGACCATCCAGTGGAATACAGACAGCATATTCGACAGACAGTGCTAGTTCAACTGGTTGTCACAGCATGTAGATAAATGCAAATCTATCCAATCTTATTTCTTTGTAAAAACTCAAGTCCAAGTGAATCAAGGACCTCCACATAAAACAAAATACACTGAAACTAATAGATAAGTGGGGAAGAGCCTCAAACACATGGGCACAGGGGAAAATGTCATGAACAGAACACCTATGGCTTATGCTCTAAGATCAAGAATTGACAAATGGGACCTCATAAAATTGCAAAGCTTCTGTAAGGCAAAGGACACTATAAATAGGACAAAATGGCTACCAAAAGAATGGGAAAAGATATTTACCTACAACCAATAGAGGGCTAATAGCCAATATGTACAAAGAACTCAAGAAGTTGGACTCCCAGAGAACCAAATAACCCTATTAAAAATGTCCAATAAAAAATGTGATACAGAGCTAAACAAAGAATTCTCAACTGAGGAATACCGAGTGGCTGAAAACTACCTAAAGAAATGGTGAACGTCCTTAGTAACTAGGGAACTGCAAATCAAAACAACCCTGAGATTTGATTCCACCTCACATCAGTCAGAATGGCTAAGATCAAAAATGTCACGTGACAGCAGACGCTGGAAAGAATGTTGAGAAAGAGGAACACTCCTCCAATGATGGTGTTATTGCAAACTGATACAATCACTCTGGAAATCAATCTGGATGTTCCTCAGAAGACTGGAAAGAGTATTACCTGAGGAACCAGTTATACCACTCCTGGGAAAATACCCAAAAGATGCTCCAACATATAACAAGGACACCTGCTCCACTATGTTCATGGCAGGCTTATTTATAATAAACAGAAGCTGGAAAGAACCCAGATGTCCTTTAACAGAGGAAAGGATACAGAAAATGTGGTACATTTACACAATAGAGTACTACACAATTATTTAAAAATAATCACTTCATGAAAGGCAAATGGATGGAACTAGAAAATATCATACTGAGTAAGGTAACCCAACCATAAAAGAACACACACAGTATACACTCACTAAGAAGTTGATATTAGCCCAAAAGCTGGGAATACTCAAGATACAATTCAAAGACAACATGAAGCTCAAGAAGAAGGAAGACCAACGTATGGATGGATAATTTGGTCCTTCTTAGAAGAGAGAACCAAATAATCACAGGAGGAGATACAGACACAAAGTGTAGAGCACAGACTGAAGGAAAAGTCATCCAGAGACTGTAACACATGGGGATCCATCCCATATAAAGTTACCAAACCCAGGCACTATTGTGGATGCCAAGAAGTACTTGCTGACAGGAGCCTGATATAGCTGTCTCCTGAAAGGCTCTGCCAGAGCCTGATAAATACAGAGGTGGATGCTCACAGCCAACCATTGGACTGAGCAGAGAGTTCCCAGTGGAGAAGTTAGAGAAAGGACTGGAGGAGCTGAAGGGGTTTGCAACCCTATAGGAAGAACAATAAAATGAGCCAACCAGAGTCCCCAGAGCTCCCAGGGACTGAAGCACCAAACAAAGAGTACAAATGGAGCAACTCATGGCTCCAGGCACTTATGCAGCAGAGGATGGCCTTGTTGGACACCAATGGGAGGAGAGGCTCCTGTTCCTGTGAAGGCTTCATGTCCCAGTGAAAGAGAATGCCAGTAAGGAGAAGTGGTAGTGGGTATGTGGGGAGACACCCTCATAGAAGCAAGGGGAGAAGGGTGGGATAGGGTATTTTCAAAGGGGATAACATTTGAAATGTAAATGAAGAAAAAAGCTGATTAAAAACAAGAAGACGACTAGAGTCTGACCTAAGAGACTAAGGTTATTTCTACCTTAGTCTG
>NW_021605464.1:288-6924 GCF_004785775.1 Grammomys surdaster | reverse complement strand
CTGATTAAAAACAAGAAGAAGACTAGAGTCTGACCTAAGAGACTAAGATTATTTCTACCTTAGTCTGAAACAGATTATCTTCAATTCCATACACATAACCTTTCCGTTTCTCTTGCAATACAATAGCTCAGATGCAGTTCTTAGGTCCTTTTCTGCTTTGATCATGAAACTAATGGGAGAAAATATATGTGCACACACACTTATGTGCATATAGCGTCTGGGCATACCAGCTTATGTTGATTATCTATCTAGAACAAATATAATGTTCTTCCTATAATCAAGCTTCATATAACAATATAGAGATCTCAGGCTAGACCTGGGCCATACTGTTTTGTTTGTGGTTTGTTTTCTACAGTGTCCCTCCATCAAGCAAGAAAATGACACCATGCATTGCTATTTTATGCTAAAATGAGATGGGAACTGAGCTGGAATTTGAAGGAAGGTGGAGGACTCACTTTGCTGCTGGCTTGTAGCTGAGTACGTTAAGGCAGGCTTTAAGATGAATTGCCCCTGTGCATCCAAGTATATGTCGTTCACAAGCAGCCCAGGCAAGGCTGGAAAAGCAGGGAGCATTCTTGAGTTCGATTTACTGAAGGCATTTTGAAGGTTGGTCAGTATAATATCATGTGGACACTCGTGGCCTATAAGAAGAAAATAAGAATATGAATTGAATCTAGTAACAATGAGTGTGAGAAACCTTCCAATGGGATTTAGCATGCACTGCTGTGTTTTGTGTCTCACTCTTCTTCTGGACAATGTAGACTGTACACCCTAAGCATTAGGAGACTTACAGAGATATTATGATAAAGGAAGGATGTGTAAGCTGAGAACTCTAAAATCAAGGAGATGATTTTCAGTTGATCACTCTATATCTACCAGAGCACTTTGTTTGGCAGATTTTGCTGTGTTCTACTCTGACAGAATCAAGACCTGCCTGTTATAGTCTTGATATCAATAAGACTTTTACATCACAAGAAATTTAGTTTACTTGTCTAGCTTTATATTAATCAATTTAAATAATTCCCACCGCATGCATATATATATTTGTCTTCCTATGGTTTGGAGCCTGGAACTCTATAAGTAATTCTATTAGCCATGTCAAGCACTTCTCTGTCCAGTATTTATTTCTCTCATGATGACAGCCACATTTATGTAGTCCATTTCCATTCACATTATGAGGACAGGGTTTCTTGGAGTCAGTGAAGTGGAATAGCCTCTGCTTCCTCCCATTGCTGTTCTCCTAGACAATGGTCTCGTTGATGCTTTATGCTCTAGAAAACACATGATTCCTTCTGGACACACAACAGTTTCTTAGTACTCTGATTGGAGACATGGATCTGGAAGAATGTGGCCTAATAATGAGACAGGATGAATTTGTATGCAATAGACACCTTTTGTCATCACATCAGATAATTTATGATCTGAAGGTTAATGAGAGTCACCAGAGGAATGTGTACAATTACAATGCTGGATAGACAAATCGTATTTCTCCATAGAGCCAAATGAACATTAACAGATGAAGTAAACTCTCTCCTATCTGCTACATCTTGGGAGGGCATGAAAGCACATTTAAAGAACCATTCAGTGTCTTTAAGAAAACTGCAATTCAAGACATTTTTCTTTTGCGTGTGTTTGAAGATTTCTCACAAGCAGTAAGAATAATTTCTTTCACACAACACCACTTTTAGACTGCTCCAACAAACAGTAACTCTGGGCCAGAACTACAAATACAAAATTAGAATTAAATCGATGTTCTTAATGTGCTCTCCCCTGTTTTAAGTTATTTCTTCTCTAACGAAATGTCAGAGAGTATGTGCTGTGTGATAGATATGCTTTTCTAGGAAGTATGAAACCTTGGCTTTGTCCATTTCTGATGAATCACCAATATGACTAAAGTCTTGGTTTGCCTTTGTTTCTGACACAGATAGAATGTTAGTGCTACAGTGAGAGCAAGATTTAAAGCAATAGTGAGATGAAAGGACTCCAGATCCTTCCTAGTGATCAATAGGAAAAAATATAGACATGAGGGATTCATACTAACATATGGCCTGCGGGTTGAAATACACATTTAAAATCATGCTGAGAAACTAAGAAGAGCTTTAAGTTCTTAAGATTTCTGAAGCATCCATGATGAACACAGCTCTTCCAAACCTTAAAATATTATCTATTTGACACATTTCACTACATAAATTTATTTTAAAATGTCCACATTTATCTTTCCACGGACTGAGTATTGCTATTGTTTCCACCTTTTAAAAAGTGAAAAGACCAGATGATTTGGCACATTCCTGTATTTTCAGCACTCCTTTGATTGAAATAGTAAGAGTTGAAAGTTCCTTACTTGCTTGGACTCAATAGCAATACTCTGTTGCATGAAGGAAAATAAAGTCCAATGAGTGGGTTGAGGGTCTAGCTTATTAAAACCCTGAAAATAAATATTGAGGACAACCAAGAGTATATCCGTTTTGGATTTCTACAAATGATCAAGAATATCCCCACAGATTCTTTTCATGATACATGAGAATATTTTGAATAACAATATTCTCTCATCTCCAAAAGACATTGTTACTGTCACTTGTCTGAAGGTCACCTTATGTATTAGAACTTCATGTTTCCATTAGCTTTTAAAAGATCAACTTTGCAAGCACTCTTGATGATCTCACAATTTTAAATCTTGTCCAAATGCTTCTGATCATTTTTCTACTATTATTTGTTTGGCAATAATTTAGCTAGGGAGAAATTAAAAAAAAAAACGCAATAGAAGGTATGGCAGGTGATTCAGTGAGGAAGTCTCCAATAATCTGATAATGAGCTCTCATTCAGTGGGGGAATTACTGGTCAAAGGAAGATGTGAACTGAATATTTCACATGGACTCGGAGATATGTATACATTTAAAATTTTCATTATGAAACAGAATCTACATAGTTTGGAATGAACTGAATATTTTTTAAAGTTTCCATATTTCTTACTGCTTATGAAAAACCTTAACACATACACAAAAGAAAAAAGGCTTGTGACTGAAGTTTCCTTAAAGACAGTGAATTGTTCTTTGAACTTGTTTTCATTTTAATTTTAGACTTGTTTCTGGTTGTAACTGTTTGGCTCCGATGTATATCTTTGTACCATTCTGAGCCTGGTACCTGAGCAGGTCAGACCAGGGAATTTGATCTCCTGAAACTGGTGTTATGAAAGGTTATTAGCGATCATGTGGGTGTTGGGAATCACTGAAAAATTTCTTCTGCTAGTAGAATTTTCTGTAATGATTACCAAATGATGTTTTTCCCAGTTACTTTCTTCAGAAACAATATATCCAGAGATTGTTTTTTCTCTCTTTAGGAAAATTATGTTTCTCAAATAGAAAACTCAGAATTTCAGCTATTTCTTTTTTTGTTAGACCTATGACTCTTTCATAATGACATGTTATCCTGTGCTGGAAGGCTGTATTAAAATTATTAATTATGAGTATAATAAATGAAAAACTTTATTTTGTTTAGTGTGTACTTATATCTAAGACTAAATAATGAAAACATTGAGACTTCAGGCTTAGTTTACTGAACTCAGCTGGTCCTTCCTTAGATTTTCCTGTTACTTACCTTGGAGTATTCTTGGAGCTTCCCCTTGGCCAGGACAGAACCACAGTTGGTAGTCTTCAATGTACTGGGAGCCAAAAAGAACCAACCATCACAAATAATCTGACAAGAGAATCCTGAAGAATCTAGTGGTTTCTTTTCTTACAATTTCGAGCTCTCTAGCAGGGAAATTATTAGGACCAGTATTAATGGCATGTGTTCTGACCACAGGTTTGAGTCGTCAGGACTAATTTCAGAGGAAAACTCTTCGGTACTTGCCTTTTCACTCTGAGGAAACCTATTGCCCAGTAGAATAAGAAACTGCGCTCTGCCACCAACAGTAACTAAGACAATATTATTATAAAATTACTCACATAGGTCTCTCCAGTCTGTCAGTGGAATATTGAAGGATGATTTGGCTTGAGCACACAACCTAGTACCCGCAGAGTTATATACTCCCAGTGATTATGATGACTTGATAAAGAACATTTGAAAGCTATGGTTGCTTCAGCAACATGAGAAAAATAGACAAAAACAGAGAAGCTTTGAAGGTGTCTAGGAGTACACACAACCTTTGGCTTTCATTCAGAGAGAGCCAGTCTATGGAAAGGTCGAAGGTGTCTCTAAAATGGAAAATAGGCCAGATACTGGAAGGAAGCTCCACAACACAATTATTGCACACCAAGTAATGATTCCATTCGAAACAGTCATATAAATAGTACATTCTGTTGAAATAGTTGGAAGCTGCTGACCCCTGTGGTTGAATTAGGGATAGGCTGAAAGAAGTTGAGGAGGAGAAGGATGACCCTGTAGGAAGACCAGCAGTCTCACTCAATCTGGATCCCTGAGATCTCTCAAACACTGGACCACTGAAATGCTGCATAGACCAGCAGATATGAGGCCCCAACACATGTACAGCAGATGACTGCCAGGTCTGTGTTCAATCAGTGATGATGCACTTAACCCTCAAGAGACTGGATGCCATAGTGTGTTTTGAGGTCAGGTGGTGTGGAGGACGAGGGGTGGGGACAGCCTCATGGAGACGGGGCGGGGGGGTCAGGAAGAGGTATGGGATGTTAAACAGTCTGAAGGTGGACGGGGACTGGGCGGTCAATGAAATATGGAGTGTAAAAAACTAAATAATAAATTAAAAGAAAGAAATGGTTAGCAACCTCCAGAAGTGACTACAATGCTAATATGCTCCAATTGGTGTTATCATTAATTGTACTCTCTTGTTGATTCAGGATTAAAACAATCAAAGAATTGTCCCATAGAGTTCTTAAGTATTACACTAGAGGATAAAAGTCCACTCAAGCAGACACTCATACCTACACCCACCAAAACACACAAGGAGAGGAAATAGTGAGTCAGAGAAAGAGTGATAGATACACAGAAACAGAACGACACTCATACAAACTCACAGGAAGTGATAGACAGCAACATACACACATTCATTAAACAGAGAGAGAGAGAGAGAGAGACAGAGAGAGACAGAGAGAGAGACAGAGAGTGGAAAATAGAGGTATACATCATGCACATTTAAAACAGAAAGACCAAATATACAGACATGTATGCAGAGAGAAAGAACATAGACAAAACCTCTATTATAGATTTAAAAATAACACCACACTAGAACATGCACACTTACACCTTGATGCACAGAGAAATGAAAACAACAAGGAATGGGAGAGGAGAGGATTTATATACCATAAAGGAATTCAATAAAATTTTAATGAAGAGAAAGTAAGAAAGAAAAAAAGATAAGAAAGAGAAAAATCTTGTTGTCTCTAAGATTGGCATCCTTTAAATTATCGTGTGTGCATATGACCAATTAATCTCACTTTGTTAGGATGCAGCTTTAGTGTCTCGTGATAGAAAAAGTATAGCTCAATACCCTTGGGCTATGAGTTTAATTTCTATGGAATCGTATACAAGAAATTCAAGAAAAATTCCCTGTAAAAATTATTATTATGTCTTAGATGCCATCAGTTCCAAAGGGAAAAGATTGTAAGATATGATTTATAAACTTAACATGATTAAGTTTTATATGTATTATTTATTTGCATACACACTTGCACACATATGGACCTCAAAAACAAAATTCAACTGTAACTCAAAGTAACATGGAAAGAACTTACAGGCACTCTAATCATTGGTAGCAACTTCTTCATTATATCATTCACCGTATCGATGGTTGTTGCTGATACACTTAATGGCTATGAAAAGTACAGAGAAGAGTGGTATAAAATAACTTTGAACCTCATGATTACAAAATTAGTGTCTAATCATTACTATAATCTACAGTCTGTAATGGCAACTCTAATACAGGATAAACAATGTGTTTTCTTTCCTTGAGTTAAATCTGGAAGATTGTCAGTCTACCATATTTATCACAAAATTAACTATGTGGGTACTTGGAACACAAACATAACTGTAACAGGTTGTGTATAATAAAGGATTACTAAGTAGCCATGGGTGCAAGAGCATAGAATCCTGTTTTTTCTTGAATTATGGCAGTGGAAAGTAGGGAGGGTGAACAAACCCCTTTGCTTCCTCCCTATCCAGACTTCCATCATTTTACACCCCTTCATTCATACACAGCATGTGCTCAGTTCTAGGAAAATCAGGATAAATAGCAGCTGCACTTACAAAACCAAACAAAAGACAAAAACAAACAAAAATAAAAGAAAATTAAAAAACAAAACAAACAAAAGACGAGTGAGTACTCTCTTCATATCATGCTTTGTATACAGTTAGATGATATACAGATATACAGCACTGAAATAAGTAATGGTGATAGAAATAGTAACCCAAAATAAATATTTTATAATTACTCCATCACTTAATACTGCCAAGAACAAGCAAGGTGCTTGTATTATTAGCTCTCTACTGCCTCTCACATTTAAAAAATGCTCCAGAGACCTAGGAAGACAGCAAGAAGAAAAGAGCATGAAATCAAATGATACAAATCTGAGAGGATATCACTGATATACTGGAATTCTAATGCAGTACCAAAGTATATGACAGTGAGTAGATAGGCATATCTTTATGAAGATAGTTTCTACA
>NW_021605464.1:0-188 GCF_004785775.1 Grammomys surdaster | reverse complement strand
GCTGCCCCCACTATCTATAAACAACCTTGAATCAAGACCAAAGGAAAACACTTCATAAGCCGTCTCTTTCACAGAGTTTTATTTAGTGTCTTCTAACTGCTGGGCATAACCTATTACCCTGAAAATAATTGTGTGTGTGTGTGTGTGTGTGTGTGTGTGTGTGTGTGTGTGTGTGTGTTTTGCTGAAT
>NW_021605463.1:0-13639 GCF_004785775.1 Grammomys surdaster | reverse complement strand
CAGAGGAGGGAGCAGCAGAAGCTCAAGTCCCCTGGTTGGACATGAACACCTTGAGTCACAGACTTGAACCCTTTCACTGGTTCCTTCAGGGTTTGCTCTACCATACTGGAAGCTCACTGTTCAGTTCACCTGCTCATATTGGTTGGATGCCTTGTTTGCTGTTAATTTTTTTTCATTAATTAAATTATTTATTTACTTTACAACACAAATAGAGCTTTTCCTCCCTCCTCTCCTCCAAGTCCCTCATGCTCCACTCTCCTTCCCCTAGCCCCTCCTCACTTTCTCCTCAAAGAAGGAGAGACCTCCCACAGATATTAAACAACCTTGGCTTATCAAGTTATAGTAGGACTGACAGGGTATATCTTCTATTGAGGCTAGACAAGACTGTCCAGTTAGGGGAAAGGATCCAAAAGCAGGCAACAAAGTCAGAGACAGCCATTAACAGCTCCTGCTGTTAGTGGCCCCACATGAGGACCAAGCTACATATCTGTTACATATGTGTAGGGGGTCTAGATCCATCCCATGCATACTCTCTGGTTGGTGGTTCTCTGAGTCCCTGTGTGCCCAGATTAATTGATCCTGTAAGTTTTCTTGTGGTATCCTTGACCTCTCTGACTCTTTCAATCTTTCCTACCCTTCCACAGGTTTCCCTGAGCTCTGCTAATGTTTGGCTGCAGCTCTCTGCATTTGTTTCTATCAGCTGCTGGGTGGTGCTCAGAGAACTGTTACATGCTAGGCTTCTGTCTGCAAGCATAACGAGTATCATTAATAGTGCCAGAGGTAGACTTTCATGGCATGGGAAGCCAGTTATTGATTAGCCATTTCCTTATTTTCTGCTCTCTCTTTATCCTTACACCTCTTATAAGCCAAAAAAATTCTGGGTTGAAGTTTCTGTGGCTGGGAATACAAACTTGTACAACCACTTTGGACATCAATTTGACAGTTTCTCAGAAAACTGGAAATAGTTAAGTCTCAAGACTCAGCTATACCACTCCTGGGCATATGCCCAAAAGATGTTCCACTATCTCACAAGGACACTTGTTCAACTATGTTCACAGCAGCTTTATCTGTAATAGCCAGAAACTGGAAACAACCTAGATATCCCTCAACTGAAGAATGGACAAAGGAAATGTGGTACCTCTACACAATGGAATACTGCTCAGCTATTAAAAACAAGGACATGCTGGGCAGTGGTGGCGCACGCCTTTAATCCCAGCACTGGGGAGGCGGATTTCTGAGTTCAAGGCCAGCCTGGTTTACAGAGTTCCAGGACAGCCAGGGCTACACAGAGAAACCCTGTCTTGAAAAACAAAACCAAAAAAACTCCTCCAGTTCTAAATCTTCTGTGTCCCCAATGGACAGTACGATTATTTTGTATTTCTATGAGGGGTGACACTAGGTTTTTGACAGAAATTTGTATTTAATATGAGACTTGATTTTGGTAATATTGCCATGTTCACAACTTTGAATCTCTCAATCCATGAATATAGGCATTCTTTCTGATACTGTGCTCTTTGGTGTCCTTCATGCTTTATTGGTTCTATAGGATCTGTAGAAATTTAATTTTAACACCTCCTTCACTAGGTTATTCCTCAGTATATCTCTCTTTTCTTTTTTCTTTTTTTGGCTGATGTGACTTGCATCACCTTCAAGGGTTTGTGGCATATTTGTCATTGTTATTCAATGTAGAAAAGTTAATAATTTTTCATGTTGATTTTATATTCTGTGATGTTGGGAGCCAACTCTGAGCAGAAAACGGCTATCATCTTTGCAGCCATCTTGAGCCATATCCCCTGACAAGAGACTTGTTTTCAACAGCCTACAACAGCTGAGCACACTCTGATAATTATCTTGATCCTTTCAATCAAGGCCAGGCAGTGGTGGCACACGCCTTTAATCCCAGCACTTGAGAGACCTAAGGCGAGACTCAAGGCGAGACTTGAGGAGAGATATAAAAGGAGAGAATGAGGAGAGAACAGGGCAGACTCCATCTCCAGAGCAGACTCAGCAGACTCTGTCTCCTCTCCAGAGCAGACTCCCTGTCTTGTCTCCATTCTTCCCATCTCCATCCCCACTCTCTCTCTTGCTAGACCCTGACTCACCGACCAGAGCAGCAGAAAGGACCATTACACTGTTATCTTGCTGGAAGTTTTCTTTTCAATCAGATTTCAGAGTTTTCTGGTGACATAGTTAAATCTTTGTAAACAAAAAATAATTAAATGTGCATATAAACATAGCTGGACCTTTCACTTCCTTCCCTGACATATGACTGGGGCTAATACTTCTAGCTATGTGTGAATAGAAGAAGAAGGCTCTTGTACTCTTGTCCTGTGTGTGGACCTGTCTTCGTACTTTCAAGGCCTGCTAAAGTGGAGTCTGTGACTGGGGTGCAGGGTAGACCACTGCAGCTCCAGGGACCTCAGACCCCACAAGAGGACATTCAAAGCTAGGTACTGACACACTTGCTGGCCCAGGCTGTGTGCTGCCAAACTGCAGAATCCTCTCAGGTGATAAGGTCAGCTTTAGGCAACAAAGGTGGAGTTCCTTCCCCCATGCACTCTGCTGCAGAGTCCAGCTTCCTGCCAGTGGAATTCTGTGGGCTCTCAATACCAGCCCCCTACTCTCCGCAGCTGCTTCCTTGGCTCTCACCCCGGAGCCCTGTGGCAGGTCCCTGAACCGTCATGGTTCCCTGTTCTTGGTCTCCAAGCTAGATCGGGTTTAAACAACAAGCCCCTTCTCAGGATGGCTCCTGGCCACAGCCTCAGAGCTGGGACACTGTTCTCCACATCTGGCCCATGTGGGCAGGAAAGTGACTGCTCCTACAAGAAGAGCAGCCGGATGTGAGGTTTGACATGATTTGAGGATAGACCAACCAGGCTCTGTGCGCAAGGCCTCCTTGCTGACCTTTGCCTGAGGTTCTGACTCCTCCCCATAGCCGCCATGCTGGAGCTTGGCTTGGCTTTTGAAAAGGATGAAGATTGGCTCCAGACACCCCAAGACCAAGTTCTCCGCACAAGGGAGAGTCTTTGCCCCAGAGGGACAAAAACAGAGAATAAGAGACAAAGACAGGAGCTAGAGGATGAGGGAGAAGAAGGGGAGGAGGAGGGATGTCTGTCCCAGGGCTGCAGGAGAGGTATGGGGTGGCCCATGGCGGGTGATGACAGAGGGCTGCTTCTTGCTAGAGAAGGGACAGATGTGGCACAAAGGTGAGTGCTGATTTATAAAGGTCAAATGGGAAGCCCGATGTTAGGATGAGGTGATTGATTTTATTTAGGTATGTTAACAAGGGGGCTTTGACAGCTGGACTTCAATACTTTGATAGCTGGACCTTGATAGTCAGCCTAAGGAGGAGGAAGTGGCCCAATAAAAGAGTGAACCTTGGTGGCCAGCTTTAGGAATGTAATCTGATGGCCAATGTAATCAGGGCAGAGGGAATGGGGGAGGGCAAGGCGTGCCAGAGTCACGCCCGCCATGTGCAGGCTGGCTAGAGTCCCTTCAGCTTTCTTCCTTCTGTTGTATGTCACCTGTCTCTACGTATTCCCAGCTGTCCTATCACTGCCTTGATGAGTGTCTAACCCATCTTCCCTTTCCCTGTAAGAGCAGCTCTCTCTATGTATAGATTTTTTTATTAATCATTCCATTCATTTACATCTCAAATGATATCCTACTTCCCGGTTACTCCTCTACCACCCTCCCATCCCACGTCCATCCTCCACCCTCCCCTTTGCCTGTATGAGGGTGCTCCCCCACTCACCTACACTCTCCCACCTCACTGCTCCAGCATCCCCCAACTCTGAGGCATCAAACCTCCCCGGGACCAAGGGTCTCCCCTCCAGTTGCTGTCTGGCAAGGCCATCCTCTGCTACATATGTATCTGGAGTCATGGATCCCTCCAGATACACTCCTTGGTTGGTGGTCTAGTCTCTGGGAGAACTGGGTGGTCAGGCCAGCCGAAGTTGTTCTTCCAATAGGATTTCAACCCCACTCCCCTCCTCCAGTCCTTCTGCCACATTCCCTGAGCTCAGACTGATGGTTGGCTCCAGGCATCCACATCTGCATTGGTCAGTTGCTGGCCAGACCTCCCAAGGAACTGCCTCACTCAGTTCCTGTCTTTAAGTGCCTCTTGACCAGGTCAACAGTGTTGGGTTTGGTGTCTGCAGACATGATTGATTCCTAGGTGGGGCCATCGCTGGTTTGCTCTTCCTTCAGTCTCTGTTCCATTTTTTGACCCTGTTCTTCCTTTTGACAGAAACATTTCTGGGTTAAAAAGTTTGAGATGGGTGGGTGACCCATATCCCTTGACAGGAGGCCGTGCCTATCTACTGGAGGTGGTCTCTACAGGTTCTCTCTCCTCCTTCTCTACACATTTCCGATAAAGTCATCCCCTTTGGGACCTGGGAGCCTCACATTTCCCTGGTTGTTTGGGATCTCCCAGTGGCTATCCCCAGTTCCTTATCCCCCCTGCTACCTATTTTTGTTCGATTTCCTGACCCTCTGTCCTTCTCTCAGATCTCCTCCAGTTCCTGATACTGCCTCCTCTTATAAATAAGATTTTTTTTCTTATCCTGACCCTTCTCCTTCAACGGGGCCCATGAAGTCACCTTGTCAGCCTTCATTTAACTACAGGTCTCTCGTTTAGGTTTTGACCATGCTAGAGAATTGCAGTCGTTGCTATTCAGCCATTTGTGAAAGAAAGTTTTCCATGTTGCCCGTTAGTTCCAGTCTGTTTTGTTTTTGTGCCCTGTGAGCTTCTGGCTGAGGGCATTCAGCAGGGCGCTCTGGGAGTGCCTCCTCAGAGTTTGACTTGGCTCTGAGGACAAAATCACATAGACTGTGTGGCTCATAAACAGAAATTGATTTCACAGTTTCAGAGCTGGGGGAGCCCAAGGTCAGGGAGCTGGCAGGTTTGGTGTTTGTTAAGGGCCCACTTCCTGGTCTCAGATGGCTGTGAAGCACTGTGTCCTTACCTGGTACAAGGGAAGAGCCCTCTCTGGTCCCCTCTCTGCTCACTTTAAACTATTAATTACACTATGAGACCTGCACCTCTCCTGAAAGCCACCCCCACCCCATCTCCTTGAACTTATGTCTCAACACATGAAGTGTAGGTAGACACAAATATCTGGGCCATTGTGAGCCTCTCTGAGTGTCAAATCCTATCTGAGCTGTGACAACCAAGACTGTTCCACTGTCTTTTGGGTCTTGGCGTCAGGTGGTATTATCCAGCCACCTTTGAGCTTTTCAGCAGTAAGTATGTAGTTTGCTGGAGCTCTCCTAGGCAAAGAAGTTGCTCACAAACTGTTTTCTTTGATGGGAAAGGCTGGGAGATGGAAAAAGAGAGGAAGAGTGTGTGAGGAAGAACGGGGAAGGAGGGAGGAGAGGTGCCAGAGATGAGAGGATGCTTTCCCCACAGGAGAGAGGTGACCTCTGTGTTGCTACAGGTTCTCCCTGGAGGCAGAAAAGCTGGTGTTGTGAATGGGGTCACAGAATTAGACAGAATGAGCACAAGACACAAGCCCCTGGAGCTCAACGTCACCTAAGCAGCTGTGCAGGGGGAGTTTTGGTCACACTATTTTGTGCTCCCAGCAAATCCCACTCCAGCACCTACCAGAGGCTATCTTTGGAGCCTTGAATGAAAGGTACATACACACACATTAGCTTATTTTTAATATGCCTTCACTGCCTCAAAGGTTGGGCACTCCTAAATCTCTCTCTGTTACCCTAGGCCCTATCAGGGAAGGGGCACATGTCCATTTACCTGAAATCTCACATGACTGGTTGCCTTTATTTACTGATGCTCTTGCATCCCATCCTTCTTCCCTGAGTTATGGCGAATCTCCTGTTCCTCTCTCCTTTTTTGCCCATGCAGTTCTATGTGTCACACCCTGGGCAGGCCATTGACTTTTGACATCTTTATTGATTAATCAAAAACCAACTGGGGGCAAAGACCGTTAGCATTTGGGCACCCAGGTTCCCAATTGAATCAGTGCTTTAGAACCAATCTCCAACACCTCACCTTTTCTGTCCAAAGTAAAAACAAAACAAAACAAAAAGCAAACAAAAAAACCCACTCTTCTCTCAGACATAAATTGAGGGCAATCATAACCATAACAATTATATAAATCACAGAGTATAATATATAATTAAATCCAGTCCATCGTGTTTGTCAATTAGATAAAGTATTCTACCATCATTCCTAATTCAAAGAGCTTATGTTTCTATACCTGAATTATGCTTTGATTCCAGCCTGGAACACCACTCCTTTCCTGTCAATACAAATACAGAGCCTCTCTCCCAAAATAGCATGTCCTTGGTCCAATAACTGGAAATCATTAAAGGTATAGCTTGACCTCTCTCCCAGAGGAATTTTAATATAAGCACCAAACATGTAACTACATGCATTTTGATAATTAAAACAACTCAAAAACAACAGTTAAAGCAATCTAAACAAATATTAACCATTGAGACAGTGCTTCTGCACCACTTCCTGCCTTTCAACCTATAATTTAAGATCAAAAGCCTCAATATCGTATACATCTATGTATGCTTAAATCCTCCCTACTATGTAGATTAATATCTCTGTGGGTACATATTGTAACATGCCTCTTTCTCTTCATATACCTTGAATTAACAAAAGTTTCTATTATCTGTCTGGAGCAAGTTTTTTCTACCTACCCCCTGCTCTTTGATCTATAATTTGAGATCAAAAGCCTCAATATATTTATTCAACTGTGTATTTAATTTTAATTAAATTCCCTTCTACTTACTGTATGAGCCTATTTCTAGGTCTAATTGTTGTCATGCCAGACTGAAAATCTCAGAAACCCCTTGTAGACATGTTCAGAGATCCTGAGAACTTGCCCTTGTAAGACTTTTAAATATCTTTAAAGTATTTGTTCATTCATTCTCCCTACCTTCTCCCTTCTGTTGTGTCTGCTGTGTCTACCATCTGCTTCTCTGACTCTCATTTTCTTCCTTGGAGCAGCTGACCTGGCTCTTTGCACAGCAGGGACTCCCAGCTTCTCAGCTTAAGTTCTTCATATCAGTTTCAAACTTCCGGGGAAGAAATCTACATGTGGCTAGGGTAAAATCTGTCTAATCCTTTCTATCCTTAAAAACAAATTGGATTTATGAAATCTCTATCCTTTATTTATCTGGTGGCTAGAGACAGGCAGCTTTTGTTGTTTGTTTCTTACTGTCTTCCTCACAGCAGGTAGCTCAGGGAAAACCCCTGCCAGAAGCTGTGTTCCTCTGTTCTAGTTTCAAGGCTTGTGCAGGAACTGAGTGACTGAAGACTCTGACTTGGCTAGCTAAGAAACCGAATCTCCCCTCCTCCTAAATTTATCTCATGGTGCATGTAGATTGTCTTTTTCATTCAGGAATCTCTAAATTATTTTAATAGTGTGTACTTGCCCACTATGTTGCATGCAATCTGTAGTGGGAGTTTTGGCTAAACCAATTTGTGCTACTGCCCAGAAGTTATCTTTGGATTTGTGAAACACACACACACACACACAAGCTTATTTTTAAAATGCCTTGGCTACTTCAAAGGCTGGACACTCTAAACCTTCCCCTGCTACCCCAGACCCAATTGGGGAAATGGCCACTGGCCACTTGCTGAAATCTCACGTGACTGGTTGGCTGTATTTCCTACTGCTCCGGCATCCTATCCTTCTACCCTGAGTCATGGTGAATCTCCCATTCCTCTCTAAATCATCCCTGGAACAACTCTAAGTGTCTCGTCCTGTGTGTAGCCATTGGCCACTGACATCTTTATTGATCGATTAAAAACCAATTGGCAACAAGGACCTTTAGCATTTGGGCACACAGATTCCTGGTTGAATGGAAGCATGAAAACCAGTCTCCAGCAGAGCTGTCACCCATGCTGGAGTGGGCCTTTGTGATATAGTTGTCTTTGAGTCACTTCTGCTTCTGTAAGGAACCCGCCCCATCCTTCGTAAGCAATCCCAATAAAACTCTGGTTCATCAGGATGGCCTTTCGTGATATTTGTACTTTGAGCTGTCATGGGATTCCTAAATAAAGTGTATTGCATCTCTCCAGGAAAAGATTTGTCACACAACATTATGTGATTTAAATATATATAAATGCCAGTTTATTGGGAAGCTGCTCTCATGCAGGCAAGTTCACTGGTTCCACGGAAGGAGGCCAGGGAAGTCGCCATGAAGAAGTACAGAGGGGAGGTGGAAGAGAAAGAGAAAGCATGCACATGTAGAGAGATGGAAACAGGGAATAGAAAATAGCAGGAAAAACCTAAATGTCTGGGTTATATAGAAAAGAGCCTCTAGGGGAAGGACAGCCCAGCTTTGTTCTGAGCTGGAAAGTTCAGGGTTGGGAACAGAGTATGCCAGATAGGGACTTTGGGATGCTAGGAAGCCAGATCTGCTTTGGTATGTAAGATATGCAACTCAGCACTTGTCCCAGGTTCTTAAGCTCAGCATCCCAGTCTTTTTTTTTTGTTTTGTTTTTGTTTTTTGTTTTTCGAGACAGGGTTTCTCTATGTAGCCCTGGCTGTCCTGGAACTCACTCTGTAGACCAGGCTGGCCTCGAACTCAGAAATACGCCTGTCTCTGCCTCCCAAGTGCTGGGATTAAAGGCGTGAGCCACCATTGCCCGGCAGTCTTTTATTGATAATAAATAAATAAAGGGCAACATAATTTCCTATGACTAAGTACTTCCTCCTGACATCGGGGTGTCATTATGGGGGAGGGAGACTGGAATGTTTGCCAAGTCCAGGTAGAGCTGGTTGTTTCATTGCTGTTCAGGTTGTGGGACAATCTGGGACTAAGAGTGTATAGGCCCAGCTCAAGCAATGTGTGAGGCTGACCAGAGCACCTATGGGTAACTGCTTTGGAGCTTTCCTGGATGCAAGTTCTGAAGGAACACCTAGACCCGATAGGATGCTGGAACACATACATACGCATATGTATAATATATATGCATATGCTTATGCACATGTACACATATACACACATATGTATAATATACATATGTATGTATATTATACATCTGAAACTTTTAGGCCTAGGACCTTGGCAGGTTGGGGTGGGGGTTCCAGAACCAAGGAAAGTGGACTAGATCCCACCCTCAGAAATAGGCAGGTGGGGAGGGAAACAGGCTGTTGATTGACAGTACTTATCTGGAGTCCATTTGACCTGTGGGAAGGGGATTCAAGTGGATTTCCTGAAGCTTATAAGAATCTTTTTAAATGTACAAAACACTTGCATTTACCAACCTCAAAATCTTCCATTTGAATCATTTTTTCATTCCTCCGAAATACCTTAAACCACTTTCTTGTCACCATCCAGGGTTGTCACACCCTCCAGCCTCTGTAACATGCATTTACCAAGCTCAATCACCTTCTGTGACCCTCAAGCACTTTCACAGAAGCTTGCCAATACAAGGCCGTCTGCAAACAACACCGAGCCCGAATGACTTGAGATGGTTTATTCAGAGAAGCTAGTGCTGGGGGAGGGTGAAGCCAAGGGTGAAGGGAAGTCCATCAATGAAGGTGAGAACAATGGTCCAGGGCTGGGGAGCTCCAAGGATGTCTCAGAACTGAGTTGGCGTTAGGGCAGGATCAGCAAGTGTATCCATGATGGGCTGCTGGGCCAACGAGAATAGAGAGGAGTGGGAGAAGCAGGCCAGTGGTCTTCCATCCTGAAGCATGGGTGCAGTTTTGGTGGACAGCCACAGGCATGAGAGTGACTCTGTTTCTTACACCCATGACTGGCAAATGTGTGTGTGTCCCTGGGTATGGAGATGAAGGGTATAGCCAGGCAGAAAGCAGAGTTCAGGGATTAATGAGGGATCACTACTTGAAACTATTTCTGCACAAGTGAGTGAGTAAAGATTAAAGCATATGGATCCTCCAACACCAGAACCAAGGAAGTTAGATTTTCCATAATCCTTCTGGGAGGCTACTTACCCTAGTCACTCTCAGCCACACATTGATCTGTAGAAAGCAAGAACAGGGCGAGGGTAAGAAGGAGCTCTTGGATAAGGACCCATCACATCTGCAGCTCAGATCCTCCCAAAGCCAAGACTTGAAGCTGGGATCTGATGTCCTTATGAGGGGGCAATGGGATTTAAGGGGAGGGAAGAAGACACATGAAACATAGAGTGACACACAGACACACAAGGTACCCGGAGGCATACAGGAACATGGAGAGAAAGAGGTTGGGTTCGGGGACCTCATGGTCAAAGCTTTCTCTCACCCAACTGCTCAGGTACAAAGATGTTTTCTTCTCTGAATCCCTTGCTCTTTACAAATTTCTTGAATTCTTCCATGGCCTCTGGGTTTTCCTTAGGATCTCTCCCTGTGGGGAGAGGGCTGGGTAAGCAGGGCAGCAGTAATGCAGAGCTCTGCTCTGCAGGGAACCAGTGACAGAGGTCAAGAGCACTGAGCAGCACTGGGGCTGCCAACCTGGAGCAGTGAGGACAAGGAGGAGGAGGACCCTGGCAGGAGACATGCTGCTCTGGGATGAGGACTCCTAGACACTCAGTGACCCCGACAACCCTTTGTGAACCTTAAAAGGTTTTCAGGGTCACTCCCAGACCTTTAAGAGATCTCGAACTCAAAAGCATGGAGCTATCTCCTGATCCTGGGAAATCCTATCTATACCTCAAGGTCTCTGTCAGGTTATTCATCTTCATATTGACTGGTAGATGCCTGAGATCTCTAGAAATGTCATTTGCCAGCTCCAGAAGTGGAAACCCCTGCTGAATGCTCAGACCTCCACAGGTCACATAAGCTGGGTCCCCTCCCAGCTGACCCACTTTTCACTTTGGATGTTACATACTGTCTGGGCATCACACTGAGGCTCTCCAGTCCTCAGTGGCCAGCATGGCTGCTGCTCTTTGATAGCTACTAGAAGCTGAAACTGAGAACAAGACACAGGGTCTCTGTTTCCTCACCCACGAGTTTCCCCTTCCGATGTGACTTCCCATGGTGCTGGCCTTCACAGTAGAAGATGTAGTGATCCTTTACAGGAATCTCTTGAATATAGAAGACCTTCTTGCCTTTGACTAAGGTGAACAGAGAAATAGCTCTTAGCATTTCATTTCTTTTCTTTTCTTTCTTTCTTTTCTTTTTTTTTTTTTTTTTTTTGGTTTTCGAGACAGGGTTTCTCTGTGTAGCCCTGGCTGTCCTGGAACTCACTCTGTAGACTAGGCTGGCCTCAAACTCAGAAATCCACCTGCCTCTGCCTCCCAAGTGCTGGGATTAAAGGCGTGCGCCACCACTGCCCAGCAGCATTTCATTTCTTGAAAAACATTTGGAGGTTTTAAAAAAAAAAGTATTCAGGAACAGTTGCAGTTGGCTACACAGGAGACCCACCCTGTCCAGCTCTAGTCTTTCCATGATCTCCATAATTAAACAGAAGCCATTTTCCAGGACATTGCCAGTTCCTGCTGAGGATTCCGAACAAGGTAAGGGCCGAGCTTGGCTCCAGACCTGACCCTTTCTTCCCTGCTTTCCTGTTCTTAGCAATGCTTACTTAAGGGTCAAGGGCTATACATGAGTTCCCAGGGGATGGGCATGGGAGAGCAGTTAGTATCTGGTGCAGACTAACTCGTGACTTTTAATATCTGATATATGCACTGTGACTGGGCAGCCATATTTGGAGCTAAAAAAGGCAGGCAGCCTCCATATAGAAACATGCCCCTGCAGGAGACCCTGGGCTTCAGGACACTCACAGGCAGTGTACTTGCGAGGCTCATCAGTTTTATGCATCACAATTTTTTTCATGTGACACTGATTCTTCCTCCTGTAAAACAGAAGCCATACTCAAGTTACCAGGCATATTAGTCTGACCAGGCAATGCCAGTGATTTATATCAAGATCATGCCCAAAATTTAGACTACGGCATGACAGCAAGCCCCTTCAAAGGCAGGGGCATTCAGTCACCTATACCAAAATCAGAATAGAAAAGACAAGAAAGACACCTTCAGAGGTTTGATGGGGACACTCACCAGAATGTTATCTGGACCTCTAAGTCCCCTCCTTCCAGGGCTGTCATGGTCATGGGGAACACTTTCATAGGTCTCTTACTGTCTGTGTGATTCCTGTCACGTACTGTGGCCTTTATGTACCATATCCCAGAGAACTGCAGAAGACAGAGCCCAGAATAATGTCCAGCCTGGTTCCTATTGTTCCCAGGCTCTAGTGCCTGAGCCTGCAGCCTGAACAGACATTCCAGAGCCTAGGCTGCAGCTCTGAAGAGGGTTGACACCACACATCCCCACACATGCCCACTATAGAGAGAGCCCAATCTTGGGAGATCTGGCCTAGTGAGGCCACAGGACCTCTGTTTTCTATGTGTATGCTCTTGGAGGTTGGGAAGTCAGCACTGAAGAAGTCCTCTGTCTTAAAAATCACACACTATGAAAACTTCGGGTATCCCATGCCACTCAAGCAAAGACCCATGGCTTGACACCACTCTCCTACTCCAGGCCAGTGCTCTTGGACAGGTTCTGCTAGCAAAAGAGTAGTGTCCCTGATCTGACCATGCTGGGATGCAGGGTTAGACTTGAGTCTTCAAGGACATCACTTGAACCAGTGGACCAACACCAACCAGGCCCAGGCCATCTCCTACCACCACCCATTGTCCCTCCCATCCTCACATCCTCCTGGTCATCTGATGGGGCTTCCTGAGCCTTCAGGACAGACACCAGCCCAAGCAGCAGGATGGTGAGGAGTAGGCTCTTCATCTCCAGTCACTGGGCTCTCACACAAGGCAGGTCACCTGGGCAGTGTGTGCTCTGGCTCCTCACCGGGTGCCCTTTATATCCCCATGGACAGGGACATGTGCCCACTTGGCACTAACCATGTCCCTCCTGTCCATCTCTTATGGCCAAACGCACATCCATCATGGAGCTGAAGGTTGTTGTTGTTGTTGGGATCTGATGACTATCGACCTAGTGTCACCTGCAGATAAAGAAAGACACACAATGCCCTGCAAGGTGTGTGCCACCCAAGTGCTGTGCTCACAAAGGACGCTGGGGGATGAGCAACTCAGGTGCAGTGAGGGAGGGAGAGCCAGGCTTCTCTTCACAACCTTGTCCTGCATCTGCCCATGGCTGCCCTGAGCTATGCTCCCTGAGACCTGGCCACTGACCTCCTGCTGCTGAGAACTAGGCTGAGCTTCACAATCAGAGACCATCTGCTGGGCCCCAGATGGCTTGGCCCCTGCCTGGGGACTCACCTCATTGTCCCTTCCCTACATGGATACACCACCTGGACTTTCCTGTAAGTGGGGACACAAATTCCTGACTGGAGTCAGTTTAAGCATCAGCAGGATAGACCCCATGGCACTAGGCAATACCATGACCCCTGACCCACCTCTTCCTGCCCTGAGGCCAGCTGTGCTCTCTAAGAGCACTTCTTACTCTCAGATATCTGGGTCCTTTTTCACTAAACGGCCAGTGTTCTTCTACTGAACCACCAGTTAGGGTGCAATTTCCTTACATCTCAACTGTAAGTTGGCTGCATGAAGAATTCCAGGCACATATTAGGGTCATGAGTATGTTCCCCTAAAGGAATCAGCGAAAGGGTTCACATCTGTGAACTCAAGGGGTTCATGTCCAACCAGGGGACTTGAGCTTCTGCTGCTCCCTCCTCTG
>NW_021605462.1:0-5414 GCF_004785775.1 Grammomys surdaster | reverse complement strand
AATTGCCATGACAACAGATGTGCAGGTATTTGTCGCCTATGAGTGACATCACCACCATCACTGGGTTCAGAGGAGATCTGCAAAGCCACTTCCTGATGCCAACAACCACCGTCATCACTATCACTGTTATTAGTGTGTATTTATGTATGTATATGGGTGTGTATGCACCCTGGTACGCGTAGGGAGGTCAAAGGGCAACTTGCAAGAGTCAGGTCTTTCTTTCTAGCCTGTGAGTTCAGGGATTGAATTCAGGTCAGTCATTGGGCATGAGGGGAAGATGTCTTTACCCACTGAGCCAACTTACAACTTCCTCCTGATTGTCTTTTGAGACAACCTGGAGCTGAGTACTTGGCTAGAATGCTGGCCAGTTACCTCCAGGGATCTCTTTGTCTCTGTCCACCACTATACCTATCTTATATTTAGAGGTAGAGAATCCAAACTCAGGTCCTCAAGATTTTGTGTCAACTTCAGCCCACATAAAAAGTCTTTATGTGCATTAACTTATTTATTTTTATAGCAGCCCTAGGTTTCAGAGAGATTATAGAATTTGCCCTGGTCAGCTCAGAAGTGTTAACTCTCCAGTCTCACTTCTGTGTCATGAGCTATTCTACCTGTCCATCTATGAGTGATCAATACTACCATATTCTTTTATTCTAAGATGCCACCCAAGGTGTTTCAGTACAAACTGAATCACCACCAACTATATCAACTATATACAGCCCCCTCTAGGGGGCTGGGAAGATGACTCAGTTGGTCAGTTACTTGTTTCACAAATGTGATCACTGAGGTCTTTCTCCAGGACCAAGATAAAAAGCACAGCCTGACACTACTTGGATATCCGGGAACTAGAAGATGGATAGCCCAGAGACCTAGGGTAGAACCAAACATGACTGGCAATAAAATAATAAAATAAAAGTCAATGATGAAATGATTTTTAATTATGTTCTGCTATGCTCATAGACTGATGCCCAGGCCAGTTGTCATCAGAGAGGCTCCCTCCATCAGCTGATGGAGATATAGAGAACAACCAACCTTTAGGTGGAGTCCTGTGAGCTCCAGCCTGGGAAAATTAGGACAACCCCTTCTAAAAGAAACAAGAGAAACTGAAGCAAAGCAACAAACAGCAAAACAGTAAGTAACCAAAACCAAAGGATCCAAACCAACAATCTAAAACACCGGTGGCTTTGATACAATTTAGTGGTAGAGCACTTGCACATTATTTCCAAGGCCTTTGTTTCAATCTGCAGGTACTGGGGGGAAAGTATCCACTTGTAGAGCTAAAAAGCCAAGGAGTAGAATGGTGTCAGGTCCACTGCAGTCACAGTTCAAATCATGTTATCAAGACTCTTGGCACTCTTCCATTCTTTCTCCTCCACTTCTCTTTCCCCCAACCAGTGACCTCCCCCTCAAGTGTCTACCGGCTGTTCCCACCGTGCAGCCAGTTTCTAGGAGCTGAAATCTATCAGTAGACCAAACAGACACAATCCTTGTCTCTATGGTGTTCATATTTTGTCCTTGAACAATAGCTTCACTCTTGGTTTTATTTCGATGGCCCTGCCTTGTATTATTCCAGCACCAAGTCCAGTAGAGAAGGAACAACTCACTCCCCAATGGCTTCATCATAAACAAACAACTAAATTTCACTCCAATGTCTCAAACTTAGACCTTGTGAGCAGTTCAGACTTGTGCCAACAGGCAGGTGTACATCTCCTTCTCTGGTAGGGGTCAACTCCCCTGGAAACAAATTAGCTGAGAAAAAAAAAGCCTTATAGAAACCAGCTTCTGCTAAAAGCAAAGTCATTAGTTTTATTTTGTTTTGTTTTGGGGTTTGTGAAACCTAAGGCCGGTGTATACTGAACACAGGCTGGGCCACAGAGCTACAAGCCCCACAAGACCTACCTAGAGAAGGTAATTAGATTGTGGAAGGCTAAATCAATCGCTATCCTTTGACTGATGTCTTTTATTGAATAGAGTATTAATTGTTTTCTGCAGTTAAGGCTTTTGTCCTTCTCACTTAATGTTAAGACTGCGTATTTTCCTGTTACCTTCCAAATTTTGTATGTATGTAAAACACCCAGCTCTTAATTTATCTGGTGTTGTGTTTTTTATAATAGGTTTTAAATATTGGGTAAATACAAATAAAATATAACAGATGAAGTTTCAGTTTAAAACAAATAGCACCCATTGGTGGCTCACACCTCTCTCTAATTTCAATTTCTAATGTCTAATTTCAAGGGATCTGACACCCTCTTCTGGCCTTGGAGGACACCAGACACATAGAACAAGATGTATAGGCATACATGCAGGCAAAATCAGCTATGTACACAGAATAAAATACAATTTAAAAAGGTATTTTGTAGTCTGGTGGTGGTGGTGTACATCTTTAATCCCAGCACTAAACAGGCAGAGGCAGGCAGATCTCTGAGTTCAAGGCCAGCCTGGTCTACAGAGTGAGTTCCAGGACAGCCAGGGCCACACAGAGAAAATACATCTCTGAAAACCAAGCAAGCAAGCAAGCAAACAAACAAACAAAAACAAAAAGCAGACAAAACAAAACAACAAAAACAAACTTTGGGAAAACAAAGTTTAGATTATGGTAAACTTCAAAAAATAGAGATTTAGTTTCTTAAGTAACCTCCTGCAGTCTGTGTTACTGTAACAAGTTCAGTTATACAGAAAATAATTACTTGTGAGTATATATAGGTAACATTTTAAATAAAAAGCCATACAGAGTCTACTGAACTGCGAATGTTCACCCACAGAGATGCCTGGTTTGGATTCTGAGTACAGATTTGGACACACTCAATGAGACAAAGCAGACGGATACACAGAAGCATTGGTTTTATCTAGTCACTATGATCATTAAATCCTTTCCTCTCATCGACCTCCAAAACTGGCAAAAGAACAAAGCGAGAACTTCACAGTGTTTCTATTTTTAATCAGTCACGTGTTCCAAACACATTAATTGCATAGCAGCTCTTTAAAATACGTGTGCTTGGCTAAGAGACAGAACACTGTATATTTGAAGTAAGGCATTTTCCCAAATGCTTGCTTTTCATAAAGCAAGGCGATTCACATGAAGCTTTTAATTACAGATTGACCGTCGATGCAATACTGGCTCCAGGATGATCCATTACACACTACAGGCCATTTTCATGTGCTGTGTGTGTGGAGGGCTCATGCCTGCTTCCTCAGTCAAGTAGTAGAGAGTCAGAGTCAAGTTACCAGATTCAAATGTAAACACAGAGGGCGAGTTTAAGAAAGATGGGGATTAGAAGGAGATTACCATATTCAAGCTTGCGCTTAAACAGCAAGGGAAAGTGCTACCTCAGGATCAAGGACCTATAGCAATTAGCCAAGTAGAGGAACACTGTGTGAAGGACAGACAGATGGTTTGCTGACTCTGTCTGCTCCCTACAGGTTGGATGGACGCCATTTGATCAAATCATATGTTTCCCTGAGTAGACCAATACTGTGTTCCATGACGACAAGTAATTCCCCTTGATGAGCAGATCGCGGATGCTTCCAAACCTCCATGTAAGGGCATGTTTCTTGAAAAATTATCCCAAGAGTGATGGTGACTTCTCAAGGATCCAAAGTCTCCCTTTAGAATACCTTCAAGTCTTGGTGAAGTAGCTGACGAGGATTAATTGTCAGTTTATAGTCAAGGTTATTGTACAGAACAAGACCACTTAGGGCTCAAAGTCTTGTCTTCTGTCTGGTTTTAGTAGCTTCTTTTTTGAAAACTGATGTGAACTAATTTGCCATGGACAGATAAGTGATCAAGTCTGTGCACACTCACTCGAAGAAAAGGATTTTTATGATACTGTTAAAAAACAATTGCGGCATTAAGTTATGTATCGATGTGTGCATGTAACCCTTGTGGGTGTGTGCATGTACCAACATGCCTCAGTGTGAGTGTGTGAATGTGGAGCTAGAAGGACAGCTTGCAGAAGTTGGCTCTCTCCTACCACCATGTAGATCCTGAGAAGTAAATCCATGTTGTCAAGTGTCTTTACCCACTGAGGTATCTCAAAGGTCTCCATTGACTTTTGATAACAACAGTGAGCATCAAATTGGGGACATAATGTGCCAGTCACTCATCTAAATTCCTGATTAGTTCACTAAAACTTAATTTTGCTTTTATATATGAAGCAACTTACCTAACATTATCCAACCAGCAAGTGTTGAGATAGAGTTAAACTTATTAATCTATTTCTAGAGAGTCTGACCTTTTCATTGTATGGAGTAGTCATTAGTTATACTTTAGGAAGTAACCGTTAGCCTGTATACAGTCCATCTGTGGCATGAGTGGCAAGTGGTGGTAGATTTATCTTATGAGCCCTTAGCCACTTAGCTGATGGCAGTTTCTCTCTCCATTCCTGGTTGGCCCTCACACTCTAAGCTACAGCTTTCCTATGTGGATAGCACAGGAAAGAGGATTTACCCATGCCTCATGCTTTCTTACTCTTCACAACGCAGCAGACAGCTGGCTGAGACAAATCCACGTCAGCGGGGTGCTTAGGGGTGGTTATGGAGATTTCTGGCTTAAAGTATAACATTTGGATCTACAGGAGTTTCTTCTCATTGCTGAAAGGAAAAGTACAAACAAAAAGACAGACAGAACATGGAGGCCTTGGGCTAACCTACTTATGTATCCAACTCTCTGCTATGGTTTGTGTCTAAGGAACATCTATTGTTTAAAAACCTTGGTGGTCAAAGTGTTCTTGTTCAGAAATGGTGGAATCTTTGGAAGGTAAGGTCTTAGGTCATTGAGAGTCTGCATTGACAGTTGTTGCATTTTCATAGAAAGAGCAATCCTGGCCCTTCCTATCATTTCTCTCTTCTCCTGCCTGAGATAAGAACACTGCCTTGAACGCCAGTGCAAACTTGTGACAATCCTCCTGCCTCCCGAGGAAGTGCCCAGAACAGCATGGGATATGGCTATGGCCAGGGCCTGTTCCTGGAGTAGAGTTCCCTGACTTTCTCTTGTCTCCTACAACAGTCTTCCTAAAATCCTCAGTATGACATCACCACCACCTCTTTGTAGGTGACAATACTCAGGCACGCAGGATTTCATAACTACAGCCAGCAGGCCTCAGTAATAACAGAGACACAGCCTCCTTCAAAATACAACAGAGCTGAAATACTTTGGGTTGATTTGACAGGGTCCATGTGCTGCTGTATACATTACTGATTGCCAAATAACAGAGCAAGAGATTTTGGTTTTTCTGATTCAAAGCAAGATGACAAAAATGCAAAATGTGGGTTTTATTTGTGGTGGTTTGAATATGCTTGGCCTAGCTGATACTATTATCAGGTGTGGCCTTGTTGAAGAAAGTGTGTCACTGTGGGGCTGGGTTTGAGACCCTCCTCTTGGCTGCCTGGGAGACAGTCTGCTTGTGGCTTCCTTT
>NW_021605461.1:0-8240 GCF_004785775.1 Grammomys surdaster | reverse complement strand
TATTGATAGAATTGGTTATTAAATAAAGATATTGACAAAACTGTTTACTAAATAAAGATATAGACAGAACTGGTTATTACAAAATTGATTACTAAATAAAGGTATTGACAGAATTGGTTATTAAATAAAGATATTGACAGTATTGGTTATTAAATATAGTTATTGACAGAATTGGTTAATAAATAAACATATTGACAGAATTGGTTTTTAAATAAATATATTGATAGAATTAATTATTACAGAATTCATTATTAAATAAAGATATTGTCAGAGTTTGTTATTAAATAAAGATATTGACAGAATTGGTTATAAAATAAATACATTGACAGAACTGGTAATTAAATAAAGATATTGACAGAATTGGTTTAGATAAAGATATTGAGAGACAGAGGTGGTTATTAAATAATGATATTGACAGAACTTGTTTTTAAATAAAGATATTGACAGAATTGGGTTTTAAATAAAGATATTGACAAAACTGGTCATTACAGAATTGATTATTAAAGAAAGATACTGACAGAATTGTTTATTAAATAATGATATTGACAGAATTGTTTATTAAATAAAGATATTGAGAGAAGAGTTTATTAAATAAAGATGTTGACAGAATTGGTTATTACATAATTGATTATTAAATAAAGATACTGACAGATTTGGTTATTACTTAAAGATATTGACAGAACTGTTTATTAAATAAAGATATTGACAGAATAGGTTATTACAAAATTAATAACGATAATGACAGAATTGGTTTTTAAATAAAGATATTGACCGAAATGTTTATTAAATAAAGATATAGACAGAATTGGTTATTTAATAAAGATATTGACAGAATTGGTTTTTAAATAAAGATATTGACAGAATAGGTTATTACATAATTGATTATTAAATACAGATGTTGACAGAATTAGTTATTAAATAAAGATGTTGACAGTATTGGTTATTAAATAAATACATTGACAGAATAGTTTATTAAATATAGATATTGAGAGAGCGAATTGGTTATTAAATAAAGATATTGACATGTTGACAAAATTGTTTATTAAATAATGATATTGACAGAATTAGTTTGTAAATAAAGACATTGACAGAATAGGTTATTGATTAAAGATATTGTCAGAATTGGTTTTTAAATAAAGGTATTGACAGAATTTCGTTATTACAAAATTGATTATTAAATAAAGATATTGACATAATTCGTCATTAAATAAAGATATTAACAACTGGTTATTAAATAAATATACCGAAAGAATTATTTATTAAAAAAGACATTGACAGAATTGGTTTCTTAATAAAGATATTGACAGAATAGGTTATTACAAAATTGGTTATTAAATAACGATATTGACAGAATTGGTTTTTAAATGAAGATATTGACAGAATTGGTGTTTAAATAAGGATGTTGACAGAATTGGTTTTTAAATAATGATATTGACAGACAGAATTGTTTATTAAATAAAGGTATTGACAGAACTGGTTTTTAAATAAAAATGTTGACAGAATTGGTTTTTAAATAAAGATATTGACAGAATTGATTATTAAACAAAGATATTGACAGTAATGGTTATTAAATACATTCATTGACAGAATATTGTATTAAATATAGATATAGAGATAGCGAATGGTTATTATATACAGATATTGAAAGAATTGAGTTAAATTAAGATATTGACAGAATTTATTATTAAATAAAAATATTGACAGTATTGTTTATTAAATAAATACATTGACAGAATTGTTTACTAAATATACATATTGATAGAGAAAATTGGTTATTAAATAAAGATACTGAGAGGTAGAGGTTAATTAAGATATTGACAAAATTGTTTATTAAATAATGATATTGACAGAATTGGTTATTCAATAAAGATATTGACAGAACTGGTTGTTAAATAAAGATATTGACAAAATTAGTTACTACATAATTGATTATTAAATACAGATATTGGCAGAATTGGTTTTTAAATAAAGATATTGACAGAATTGGTTGTTACAAAACAGATTATTAAATAAAGATATTGACAGAATTGGTTGTTACACAACTGATTATTAAAGATTTTGACAGAATTGGTTATTAAATAAAGATATTGACAGGATTGGTTATTATAGAATTGATTATTAAATAAAGATATTGATAGAAATGTTTATTACATAAAGATATTTACAGAATTGGTTATTGCAAAATTGATTATTAAATAATGATATTGACAAAATTGGTTTTAAATTAAGATATTGACAGAATTGGTGTTTAAATAAAGATGTTGACAGAATTGTTTTTTAAATAAAGATATTGCCAGAATTGGTTATTACATAATTGGTTATTAAATAAATGTATTGACAGAATTGGTTATTAAATAAAGATATTGACAGAAATGGTTATTAAATAAATATATTGACAGAATTGATTATTAAATAAAGTTATTGAGAGACAGAATTGGTTATTAAATAAAGATTTTGACAGAACTGGTTTTTAAATAAAGATATTGACAGAAATGGTTTTTAAGTAAAGATTTTGACAGAATCTGTTATTAAATAAGATCCTGACAGAATTGTTTATTAAATAAAGACATTGACAGAATTGGTTTTTAAAGAAAGATATTGACAGAATTGGTTATTAAAAAACAATATTGACGGGGCTGGAGAAATGGCTCAGCGGTTAAGAGCACTGACTGCTCTTCCAGAGGTCCTTAGTTCAAATCCCAGCAACAACAAAGTGCTACACAACCATCCGTAAAGAGATTGGATACCCTCTTCTGGTGTGTCCGAAGACAGCGACAGTGTACTCATAAATAAAATATATAAATATATCTTAGAAAAAATCGATATTGACCAGAATTGGTTTTTAAATAAAGATAGTGACAGTACTAGTTTTTAAATAAAGATATTGACATAATTGGTTATTACAGAATTGATTATTAAATAAAGATTATGACAGAATTGTTTATAAAATAAAGATATTGACAGAACTGGTTATTAAATAAAGATATTGACAAAATTATTTATTAAAAAATGATATTGACAGAATTGGTTATTAAATAATGATATTGACAAACAGAATTGGTTATTATACACATATATTGACAGAACTGGTAATTAAATAAAGATATTGACAGAATTATTTATTAAAAGAAGATATTGACAGAATTGATTTTAAGTAAAAATATTGACAGAATTGGTTATTAATTAAAGATATTGACAGAATTGGTTTTTAAATAAAGATATTGACAGAACTGTTTATTCAATAAAGATACGGACAGAAGTGATTATTAAATAAAGATATTGACAGAATTGGTTTTTAAATAAAGATATTGACAGAATTGATTATTACATAATTGATTATTAAATAAAGTTATTGAAAGAATTGGTTATTAAATAAAATATTGACAGAACTGGTTATGAAATAACGATATTGACAGTATTGGTTATTAAATAAATACATTGACAGAATTTTTTATTAAATATTGATATTGAGAGAGCGAATTGGTTATTAAATAAAGATATTGACAGAATTGAGTTTATTTAAGATATGGACAAAATTGTTTCTTAAATAAAGATATTGACAGAATTGGTTTGTAAATAAAGACATTGACAGAACTGGTATTTAAATAAAGATATTGACAGAATTGGTTTATAAATAAAGATATTGACAGAATTGGTTGTTACAAAACTGAATGCTAAATAAAGATATTGACAGAATTGGTTATTAGATAAAGATATTGACAGAATTGGTTATTACAGAATTGATTATTAAATAAAGATATTGACAGAATTGGTTATTAAATAAAGATATTGACAGCAATGTTTATTAAATAAAGATACAGACAGAATTGGTTATTAAATAAAGATATTGACAGAATTGGTTATTAAATAAATATATTGACAGAATTGTTTATTACATAATTATTAAATAAAGATATTCACAGAATTAGTTATTAAATAAAGATATTGACAAAACTGGTTTTAAAATAAAGATATTGACAGAATTGGTTTTTAAATAAAGATATTGACAGAATTGGTTTTATATAAAGATATTGACAGAAATGGTTATTAAATAACAGAATTGATTATTAAATAACTATACTGACAGAATTGGTTTTGAAATAAAGATGTTGATAGAATTGGTATTTAAATAAAGATATTGACAGAATAGGTTATTACATAATTGGTTATTAAATAAGGATATTGACAGAATTGGTTATTAAATAGAGATATAGACAGAACTGGTTTTTAAATAAAGATATTGACAGAATTGGTTATTAAATAAAGATATTGAAAGAACTGGTTATTAAATAAAGATATTTACAGAATTGGATTTAAAACAAAGATATTCACACAATCGGTTATTAAAGATACAGACAGAATTGTTTATTAAATAAGGACATTGACAAAATTGGTTTTTAAATAAAGATATTGACAGATTTGGATATTAAATAAAGATACTGACAGAAATGGTTTTTAAATAAAATATTGACAGAATAGGTTATTTCATAATTGATTATTAAATAATGATAGTGACAGAATTGTTTATTAAATAAAGACATCGACAGAATTTGTTTTATATAAAGATATTGACAGAAATGGTTATTAAATAAAGATACTAACAGAATTGGTTTTAAATAAAAATATCGACAGAATAGGTTATTACATAATTGATTATTAAATAAAGATATTGACAAAATTGGTTATTAAAAATGATATTGACAGAATTTGTTTTTAAGTAAAAAGTTTGACAGAATTGGTTATTACAGAAGTGATTATTAAATAAAGATATTGACTGAATTGGTTTTTAATTAAAATATTGACAGAACTGTTTATTAAATAAAGATATTGACAGAAATTTAATTAAAATAATGATATTGACAGAATTGGTTTTTAAATAAAGATATTAACATAATTGTTTATTAAATAAAGATATTGACAGAATTGGCTATCACAGAATCGATTATTAAATAATGATATTGGCAGAATTGGTTATTAGATAAAGATATTGACAGAACTGTTTATTAAATAAAGGTATTGACAGAATTGGTTATTAAATACAGATATTGACAGAATTGGTTTTTAATTATGATATTTACAGACTTGGTTTTTAATAATGATATTGACAGACTTGTTTTTTAAATAAAGATATTGATAGAATTGGTTATTAAAAAACGATATTGATAGAATTGGTTATTAAATAAAGATATTGACAGACAGAATTGGATATTAAATATACTCACAGAATTGGTTATTAAAGGAAGATATTGACAGAATTGGTTTTCAAATAAAGATATTGACAGAATTTGTTTTTAAGTAAAGATATTGAGAGAATTGATTATTAAGTAAAGATATTGTGAGAATTGGTTTTTAAATGATGATATTGAAAGAATTTGTTTTTAAATTAAAATACGGACTGAATTGGTTATTAAATAAATTTATGGACAAAATTGTTTTTTAAAAAATATATTTACAGAATTGGTTTTTAAATAAAGATATTGACATAATTGGTTTTTAAATATAGATATTGACAGATTTGGTTGCTAAATAATGATATTGACAGAAGTGTTTATTAAGTAAAGATATTCACAGAATTGGTTATTATATAATGATGTTGACAGAAATGTTTTTTCAATAAAGATATTGACCTAAATGGTTATTAAATAAATATACTGACAGAATTGGTTATTAAATAAAGATATTGACAGAACTGGTTATTAAATAAAGATATTGACAGAATTGGTTATTGAATAAAGAAACTGACAGAATTGGTTATTAAATAAAGATATGGACAGAATTTTTTTTTAAAAAAAGATATTGAAAGAATTAGTCTTTATATAAACATATTGACAGAATTGGTTATTAAATACGGATACTGTTAGAATTGGTTATTAAATAAAAATATTGGCAGAATTCCTTTTTAAATAAAGATATTTACAGAATTGTTTTTTAAATATTGATGTTGACAGAATTGATTTTTAAATAAAGATAGTGACAGAATTGGTTTTTAAATAAAGATATTGACAGAATCTTTTTTTAAATGAAGATATTAACAGAATTGGTTATTAAATAAATTTATTAACAGAACTTGTTATTACATAAAGATATTCAAAGAATTGGTTTTTAAGTAAAGATATTGACAGAATTGGTTATTACATAAAGATATTCACAGAATTCGTTATTGAATCAAGATACTGATAGCATTGGTTATTAAATAAAGATATTGAAAGAATTGTTTTTTAAAAAAATATTGACAAAATTGCTTTTAAATTAAATATTGACAGAAGTGGTTTTTAAAAAAAGATATTGACAGAATTGGTTTTTAAATAAACATATTGACAGAACAGGTTTTTAAATATAGATATTGACAGAATTGATGTTTAAATAATAATATTGACAGAACTAGATTTTAAATATTATATTGACAAAATTGGTTTTTAAATAAATATATTGACAGAAGTGGTTTTCAAATAAAGATATTGACAGAATTGGTTTTTATATAAACTTATTGATAGATCAGTTTTTTAAATATACATATTGACAGAATTGGTTTTTATGTAAATATATTGACAGAATTGGTTATGAAATAAAAATACTGATAGAACTGGTTATTAAATATAGATATTGACAGAATTGGATTTTAAATAAAGATATTGTTAGAATTGTTCTTTAAATATTGATATTGACAGAATTGTTTATTTAATATTGATACTGGCAGAATTGGTTATTAAATAACGATATTTACAGAATTAGTTTTTAAAAAAGCATATTGACAGAATTGGTTTTTAAATAAAGATATTAACAGAATTTGTTATTAAATAAAGATATTGAAAGAATTGGTTTTCAAATAAAGATATTGAAAGAATTGGTTTCCAAAATAAAGATACTAAAAGAACTGGTTTTTAAATAATACATTGACAGAATTAGTTTTTAAATAAACACATTGACAGAATTTGTTATTAAATACGGATACTGATAGAATTGGTTATAGAATAAAGATACTTACAGAATTGGTTATTAAATAAAGATATTGATAGGATTGTTTTTTTAAAAAAGATATTGACAGAATTCCTTTTTAAATAGAGATAATGACAGAATTGGTTTTTAAATAAAGATATTGACAGAAGCGGGTTTTAAATTTTAAATAAGGATATTAACAGAATTGGTTTTTAAATAAAGATATTGACAGAATTTGTTTTTAAATAGTGATATTGAAAGAACTATTTTTTAAATAATACGGTGACAAAACTGTTTTTTAAATAAAGATATAAACAGAAGTGGTTTTCAAATAAAGGTATTGACAGAATTGGTTTTAAATATAGATATTAAGAATTGATTATTAAATAAACTTATTGACAGAAATGTTTTTTTTAAAAAGGTATGAACAGAATAGTTTTTAAAATAAAGATATTGATAGAATTGGTTTTTAAATGTAGATATTGACAGAATTGGTTTTAAATAAACATATTGAATGAAATGTTTTTTAAAAAAAGGTATTGACAGAATTGGTTTTTAAATAAAGATATTGATAGTATTGGTTATTACATAAAGATACTGACAGAATTGGTTATTAAATAACGATATTGACAGAATTGGTCATTAAATAAATATATTGATAGAATTGGTTATTGTATAAAGATACTGACAGAATTGGTTACTAAATAACGATATTGACAGAATTGTTTTTTTTTAAAAAGATATTGACAGAATTGGCTTTTAAATAAAGATATTGACAGAATTGGTTTCCAAATAAAGATATTGACAGAATTTGTTATTAAATAAAGAGGTTGACAGTATTGGTTTTCAATTAAAAATATTGAAAGAATTTGTAATTAAATAAAGATTTTGACAGAATTAGTTTTTAAATAAAGATATTGACAGAATTGGTTGTTACATAATTGATTATTCAATATAGATATTGACAGAATTGTTGATTAAATAAAGATACAGACAGAATTGGTTATTAAATAAAGATATTGACAAAATTGTTTTTTTAGAAAAGATATTGACAGAATTGTTTTTTAAATAAATATATTGACAAAATTGTGTACTACATAAATATATTGCCAGAATTGGTTATTAAATCAAGATACTGATAGAATAGTTTATGAAATAAAGATATTGACCGAATGGTTTATTAAAGATATTGACAGAATTGGTTATTAAATAAAGATAAGGACAGAATTGGTTATTAAATAAAGATATTGACAAAATTCTTTTTAAAAAAAGAGATTGACAGAATTGGCTTTTAAATAAAAATA
>NW_021605460.1:0-4862 GCF_004785775.1 Grammomys surdaster | reverse complement strand
TCTACTTGCAAACACTTGACAGATAGAGCAGCCTAGCAGTTCAGTAGAGTGAGTATAGGAAAGATGAATCAACAGCCTTAGCTGTACCTAGCAGAGACAGCCAGGCCTCAGCCTTGGCACAGGTCAGCAGAAGGGACCAGCAGGAGCTCCATGAGATGTTCTCAGCTGTACATCTCTCACGGAAAATCAGTAAAGGCTAGATTCACAGCTAGCTGTCCCAGGAAGGCAAGGGCGGCCTCAGTCACAGTTTGCCCACTTCTTTATATTTCCCTTCAAATATATCGTGGGTTCCACCAATTTCACCTCAGCGTGTCTCTTGCCTCAGCACATGCATCTGTTGCATCCTACATCACTCAGTCAATTAGCCTCAGTCCTCAGAGCACCATAAACTGCAACACACCACCAGAAGATTTTTGTGTGTTTCTCTCTATGGAGTCCCTACAAATGGAGCTCACCCACACATCTAAGGCAGATATATTAATAGTATAATTCTTTGTTTGTGTTTTTTAAGACATGGAGTCACTGTGTAGCCTTGGCTGTACAAGAACTCACTTTGCAAACGTGGCTGGCCTTGATCACAGAGATCCACATGTCCTTTTCCCTCATGAGGGCTGGGACTAGGGATTTGCACCCTCCACCACAATCTTGCTTCACAATGTATTTTTTGGTTGTATTGTCCTCGTTTTCATCCAGGAAGATATAAGTCTGCTTCCAGTGATGAACAAATTACCTTTGTGCATCCTCTCTTTATATGGGGTATCCAATTGGTGTGATTCAGTCACCATAGCTTTCCTTTAAATTCTAGAAGTACCCTAAGGTTATGTTCTGAGGCGTAACGTGAACTACGAATTAAACAGGGAAATGTGGTAGGGAAAACAAACCTAGTTTTCTAACAACTTAATAACATATTAGGAAGTATTGAGGATTATTGAAAGTCTGAGTTGCTTAGATCTATACTAACTGACACATTCTGGTCATGGATGGAATACCTATTAGAGGAAAATTCATCAGTAAGGATGAACAATATTAATTAATTAATATTAATTGTGTGAGAAAGCAGGCAGTCCTTGTGCCTGTGATAGTTTCATGTGAGAATGTGACTTAGTCCAGGAAAGATGGGCTAGGTTTGTCTGACAGGATGCGGGACTATTTCTAGATTGATAAGCATTTCAGTCAGCGGGCTGAATGAAAGCCATATGTATCCAACAGTGTGAACAGACAGCATCCAGCCCACGGAGGGCACAGACACCATGAAGACTATCCCCTCTGTGGAGTTGTGTAGACTGATTCTTTTCATGTCAGCCTTCTCCTGATGGCTTCCTCTTTCCACTACCAAATAGTAATCTTTTTTAGAGGCCAGCAATAGGATAATACTTCTACTACTTTTTAAAAGATTTATTTATTTCCTGTATTTGAATACACTGTCACTGTCTTCAGACACACTTGAAGAGGATATCAGATCACATTACAGATTGTTGTGAGCCACTCTGTGATTCCTGGAATTGAACTGCAGCCATCTGGAAGAGCAGTCAGTGCTTTGAGGAGCTGAGTCATCTCTTCAGCCCTTATTTCTATTCTTGAATATCATATTAGGAGAGACATTCATATATAAAAGTTGAAAATGTCTTTCATGACACTACGGTGATTTACTAGCCTAGGCAAGTGACTTGGTTCAATTCCCAGGAAAATGCACATACACATCCACACACACTCCCACACACACACATACCACACACATGCACAGGCTCACACACAGTTCTTATCCATTAAAACAGTTTCAGTCTTTATATGTATTTACCCTTTTTGTCTGAACCAAATAATCTAGGTTGGGAAGGTGAAAAAATAAAAGTAAACAAATATCAAGCCAAGCAGGAGTTGTGTTCCCTGCTGTGCACAGAATTTCACTTATATAAAGGTAGTCAATGATTCCACATTAGACAAGAATTTCAGAAATAGCCACAGTGAAGCAACTTTACTGAGTCTATTAAGTAGCAAGACAAAGAGTAATATAGACAAAGGACACTATAGAGGTAAGCACAAGAATTGGGTGGACATAGGCTTTTCAAATGGATGTACACCATAGGTGTCATTGAGACGCTTATACTTGTGAGCCTGTGGAGTTTGAAGTCATATATCTCAATGCAAATAATATACAGCAAGGTTTAAAGCAAAAATTAAAATGTATGTGGGGTTTTTTAATGAAGTAAAACAGAATGAGCTGGCTTTTAGTTTACTCTTAAAGATAGCCCTTCTGTGAATAAACATGTAAGGCGATTTTGCAGTGTGGTTTGCAAATGTAAGAAGGAGAAGGGGGTGCTAATATAGTAAACCTGAAGGTTATTGGCAGTCTGACCCCAATAAGAGCATTTGTTGTTTATTACTGGAAATGTCTTTAGGAAACCGTGCATCATTATCTCTGTGTGCTGCTTTGATTTAACCAGCTGTGTTTCTAGACTCAGCAAGAACGACAGTCTAGATCTAAGGGTTAGGGGATATCTTCCTATCTTGCTTGGCTTCACTGTTACCTGACTTTACTTTTGTCTCTTTCCTCCTACAGAAATATCCAACTTCAGAAGGGCAATATTCTCTAGTCAGGAAAGCTAGGTAATATGGTGGTCTATTAATAATGTGTATAACCCATCTATCCACAGACAGCATATCCAGTCACTTTACTGATACTTAAGGAAATGCACAATTTCTTAGATAGTCCTTCCATTCCTTCTTGTTTCCTCATTTTCGTAGGTGCCTGTGAAGACCATGGTATGAAGAATTCCCAACTTGCTTCTTCTGTATTATCTCAAATGCAGCCCTTTGAATTGGCGGCAAGTTCCTATTTTCCTGCCTAATTAGACCTGCAGTGACTCCACAAGACAGAGAAGTTAAGGGCCTGCATAGAATCCCATTCAGCTCCATATCTTCCAGAGCAGAAAATGTTAACACAGAGAAAATTCCACTTAAGACCCCAGAAGCAATGAACAAGAGACTTAAAACACTCCTATCACAATCCAATTTTATGTAACCAGAAATGACAGGAGAAGGCAAATGTACACAGGCCTAGTGCATGCAATACAAACGTAAGATTGTGTTCTAAACAGATGATGTATCCCAAAACCAAGTAAGGGCCTTCATGCCAGCCAGAACATAGGACTACCAAAATCTAGTCACCCTACATTTTGCTCGTTTTGTTTTCAAAACCAGCACTGTCCACATACTTTTTCAATGTACAAGCCAGGTCTGAGTAAATGCGGCAGAATGAATATCACAATAAGGTCTGCAGAAATGAAAACTATTTTACATGAGGCTACCACAAGATTCATTTTATCTCCCCCCCTTCGTGTTATGACCAGTAGCATTTAGTTTTACTCTAGGTCCCTGGGATATCTAGTCTTTGGTCTTGATTACCAAAGCAGTGTCAGGCATAGGTTCCCTGTAGTGGAATGGGCTTTAAGTCAATTCAGATGTTGGTTGTTTACTCCCACAGGATTATGACACAGATGCTCTAGCATATTTTGTATGTTGGCCCACATTGTAGATCCAAGCATTTTTGGCACTACCTATGTTTGAATTTCTCTTTTGGTGGTTTTCAGAGTACTTTCCTGAACCAAAGACACTAGAATGTAGGGATGAAGGTTCTATGTAGGCAGACACCAGCTCCACCTCTCCATGTTAAATGAGGGGTGTGTGTGTGTATGTATGTGTGTGTGTGTGTGTGTGTGTGTTTCTTTAAGAATCGAAGCTTCCTGTCAGTTTGTAGAGAGCAAACTATTGTTTTGGCAACGTCCTGGGTTGCTATATGACCCCTTTGGTCGACATCACAATTGGATTTTACCATCCCTATATGGGGACACGAGATGGCCAATTGATACTCCAACTTTCTCCTTATTTAAAGACTATGCTTGCTTTGATTTCATATATTTTAGAAAGTTTCTACTGCAGTAGTCTCCTTATCACCTCTCAACTACCCATCAATTCTGTCTCTCCAGCATTCTCCTCAACAATGCCCTCACTCCTCTCCCAATGCACCTGATCCTCCTGTTCTTGTACCCTCCCAATTCTTCTACTTCATCCAATCAAATCTCCACACACAGAGAGATTCTTGTGTCCCCCTATTCACTTCTTCTTTACAGAACTTCTCTGGGTCTCTGGATTGTAGCTTGGTTATTATTATTTATTTAACTGATGATAACCACATGTAAGTAAATACATCCCATATTTATCTTTCTGTATCTGAGTTACAGCACTCAACAAGATTTTTGCATTCTTCCATCCAATTGCATGCAAATTTCATGATTTACTTATTATTAGCATCTGAATAATTCTCTTTCAGAGACCATTACTGGCATTCTTGTCCTCTCTTGAAGATGGGGGGGGGGATGGGAACAGAGTGTGTTGGTGGGAATAAGACTTGGTCTTGGAAGATATTAGAGTTGCATTTTTATAATAATAGCATTTGCTGTTCTTAAGTCTAAGTTACTTTTCAATGGTAGCTGGCCTGCCTGTCCTTTGAAGCCAGACACTGCAATCTCTGGCTTTCAGCACCTCATGATTAAACATTGGGGGATTAAGTAAAGTATTAATTCCCAGGGGTTTTTCTCTCTTTCCCAGAAGACTTGCCTGTCGCTTGTCAGGGAGGACAGAGATCTAGAGCAACAGACTTTTGTAGAAGAGAAGTCACTCTCAGAAGGAAAAACTTTAACACAAAGAAATATATATAAATACATAAATTCATATACAACTTCATGTATACACATTCATAACTCTCCATTCATCCCAGCTGAACACAGTTGCATAATTATATCATAATTGAATACTTACACACACACACACACACACACACACACACACACACACACACACACACA
>NW_021605459.1:0-17415 GCF_004785775.1 Grammomys surdaster | reverse complement strand
GGTTTATCTATCTTGTTGATTTTCTCAAAGAACCAACTCCTGGTTTTATTGATATTTTGTATTGTTCTTTCAGTTTCTATTTGGTTGATTTCAGCCCTGAGTTTGATTATTTCCTGCCTTCTACTCCTCCTGGGTGTATTTGCTTCTTTTTGTTCTAGGGCTTTTAGTTGTGCAGTCAACTTGTTAGTGTGTGCTCTTTCCAGTTTCTTTTTGTAGGCACTTAGAGCTATGAGTTTTCCTCTTAGCACTGCCTTCATGGAGTCCCACAAGTTTTGGTATGATGTGTCCTCATTTTCATTGAAATCTAAAAAGTCTTTAATTTCTTTCTTTATTTCTTCCTTGACCAAGTCATCATTGAGTAGAGAGTTGTTCAGTTTCCATGTGCACATGGGTTTTCCATTGGTTTTGTCATTATTAAAGACCAGTCTTATTCCATGGTGATCTGATAAGAGGCAAGGGATTATTTCAATCTTTTTGTATCTGTAGAGGCTTGTTTTGTGACCAATTATATGGTCTATTTTGGAGAAGGTACCATGAGGTGCTGAGAAAAAGGTATATTCTTTTGTTTTAGGATGAAATGTTCTATAAATGTCTGTTAAGTCCATTCGGTTCATAACTTCTGTTAATGTCAAAGTGTCTCGGTTTAGTTTCTGTTTCCATGATCTGTCCATTGCTGAGAGTGGGGTGTTGAAATCCCCCACTATTATTGTGTGAGGTGTAATGTGTGTTTTGAGCTTTAGTAAAGTTTCTTTTATGTATGTAGGTGCCCTTGCATTTGGGGCATAGATGTTCAGAATTGAGAGTTCACCTTGGTAGCTTTTTCCTTTGATGAGTATGAAGTGTCCTTCCTTATCTTTTTTGATTAATTTTGGATGGAAGTCGATTTTATTTGATATTAGAATGGCTACTCCAGCTTGTTTCTTGGGACCATTGGCTTGGAAAATTGTTTTCCACCCTTTTATTCTGAGGTAGTGTCTGTCTTTGTCACTGAGGTGTGTTTCTTGTATGCAGCAAAATTCTGGGTCTTGTTTGTGTATCCAGTCTGCTAGTTTGCGTCTTTTTATTGGGGAATTGAGACCATTGATGTTAAGAGATATTAAGGAAAAATGATTGTTGCTTCCTGTTATTTTTGTTATTAGAGGTAAAGTTATGTTTGTATCTTCTTTTGGGGTTGTTGGAAGATTACTTACTTGCTTTTTCTAGGTTGTAGTTTCCCTCCTTGTGTTGGCATTTTCCATCAATTATCCTTTGAAGTGCTGGGTTTGTGGGAAGATATTGTGCAAATTTGGTTTTGTCATGGAATATCTTGGTTTCACCATCTATAGTGATTGAGAGTTTTGCTGGGTATAGTAATCTGGGCTGGCAATTGTGTTCTCTTAGGGTCTGTATGATGTCAGTCCAGGCTCTTCTGGCTTTTATAGTCTCTGGTGAGAAGTCTGGTGTAATTCTTATAGGTCTGCCTTTATATGTTACTTGACCTTTTTCCCTTACTGCTTTTAGTATTTTTTCTTTGTTTTGTGCATCTGATGTTTTGATTATTATGTGACGGGAGGTATTTCTTTTCTGGTCTAGTCTATTTGGTGTTCTGTAGGCTTCTTGTATGTTTATGGGCATCTTGTTCTTTAGGTTAGGGAAGTTTTCCTCAATAATTTTGTTGAAGATATTTACTGGCCCTTTAAGTTGGGAATCTTCATTCTCATCTATACCTATTATCCTTAGGTTTGGTCTTCTCATTGTGTCCTGGATTTCCTGGATGTTTTGAGTTAGGAGTTTTTTGCATTTTGCATTTTCTTTGACAACTGTGTCAATATTTTCCACCGTATCTTCTGCATTTGAGATTCTCTCTTCTATCTCTTGTATTCGGTTGGTGATGCTTGCGTCTGTGACTCCTGATCTCTTTCTTAGGTTTTCTATCTCCATGGTTGTCTCCCTTTGAACTTTCTTTATTGTTTCTATTTCTAGTTTCAGATCCTGAATGTTTTTGTTTAATTCCTTCTTTGTGTTTTCTTCCATTTCTTTAAGAGATTTCTGTGATTCCTCTTTAAGGGCTTCTATCTGTTTACTTGTACTCTCCTGTATTTCTTTAAGGGAGTTACTTAATTCCTTCTTATAATCCTCTATCATCATCATGAGAAGTGATTTTAATTCTGAATCCTGCTTTTCAGGTGTGATGGGGTGTTCAGGGCTTGCTATATTGGGAGAACTGGGCACTGATGATGCCAAGAAACTTTGGTTTCCGTTGCTTATGTTCTTGCGCTTGCCTTTCGCCATCTGGTTAACTCTAGTGGTACCTGCCCTCACTGTGTAAAACTGGAGTCTGTATTTCCAGTTATCTTGCTTATTGCAGAGCTCCTCAGGGTCCAGAGGTCTCTGTGGTCTTATGCTCCTAATCTCCTGGGTGGAAGAACTCCTGGGACTCAGGCCACCTCTTGGATCTGGAAATCCTTCTGCTCTGAGTGCAGTGGGTCCTCAATGACTCAGGATTCAGTTTCAGCTGCTCTGAGTGCAGTGGCTCCTGGATGACTCAGGTTTCAGTTTCTCAACAGGACAGGAGCAGACCGACTCTGTGTCTGCTCCAGCCCAGAGGACCAGGCAGGGGCGGAAGGGAAGTGGAATTCCGGAGGGGCGGGGTTTAGGTAGCTGCTGTGCCCTGGATGTCCCTGGCTCTCCTATGTATCTCTGGGGTTTAGGGAGTGAGATGGAGTTCTTACCAGCTGCTCTGAGTGCAGTGGCTCCTGGATGACTCAGGATTCAGTTTCTCAACAGGACAGGAGCAGACCGACTCTGTGTCTGCTCCAGCCCAGAGGACCAGGCATCTCCAAGACTTTTAAAATGAAGACGTGTTGGATTTTGTCAAAGGGTTTTTCAGCATCTAATGAAATGACCATGTGATTCTTTTTCTGTTGTGTTTGTTTTATATAGTGGATTAAGTTGATGGATTTTTGTATATTGAACTATCCCTGCATCCTTGGTATGAGGCTTACTTGATAGTGGTGAATGATGTTTTTGATGTGTTCTTGGATTTGGTTTGCAAGAATTTTATTGAGCATTTTTGCACCAATATAGCCATTATGCCAAAAGCTATCTACATATTCAATGCAATTCCCATCAGAATTCTAACACAATTCTTCACAGACATGGAAAGAGCAACTCTCAACTTCATGTGGAAAACCAAAAAACTTAGGATAGCATAAACAATTCTCAACAATGAAAGAACTTCTGGGAAAATGATCATCCCTGACCTCAAGCTACACTATAGAGCAATAGTGATAAAAACTTGATGGTATTGGTACAGAGACAGACAAATCGATCAGATGAATAGAACTGAAGACTCAGAATAAACCCACACATGTATGAAAATGTGATCTTTGACAAAGAAGTCAAAGCCATACAGCAGAAAAAAGAACGCATCCTCAACAAATGGTGCTGGTTCAACTGGCAGTCAGCATGAAGAAGAATACAAATTGACCCATATTTATCTCCTTTTACAAAGCTCAATTCCTAGTGTATTAAGGACCTCTATGTAAAACCAGATACACTGAAACTAATAGAAGAGAAAGTGGGGAATAACCTTGAATACTTGGGCACAGGGGAATTTTTTTTTTTTAAATAGAAAACCAATGGCTCAAGCTCCAAGATCAATAATTGACAAGTGGAACGTCATGAAACTAAAAAGCTTCTGTAAGGCAAAGGACACTGTCAAAAGGACAAAATGGTAATCTACATATTGGGAAAAGATCTTCACTAACCCTACATCCTATAGAGGGTTAATATCCAAAATATATAAAGAACTCAAGAAATTAGACTCCAAAAAACCAAACAACTGAATGAAAAATGGGGCACAGAGCTAAACAGAGAAGTCTCAACAGAGGAATTTCTAATGTCTGAGAAGCTCTTAAAGAAATGTTCAACATTCTTAATCATCAGGGAAATACAAACCAAAATGACCTTGAGATTCTGCTTCACACCAACAAGAACGGCTAAGATGAAAAACTTAATCGACAGAACATCCTGGCAAGGATGCAGAAAAAGAGGAACACTCCTTCATTGCTGGCGGGATTGAAAAGTCGCACAACCATTCTGGAAATCAATCTGGTTGTCCCTCAGAAAACTGGAAATAGCTCTACCCAAAGATCCACCTATACCACTCCTGAGAATATACCTAAAAGACAAACCACAAGGACACATGCTCCACTATGTTCATAGCAGCCTTCTTTGTAATAGCCAGAAGCGGCTGGAAACAGACCAGATGTCCCTCAAATCAAGAATGGACACAGAAAATGTGGTTCATTTACACAATGGAATACTATTCAGTTATTAAAAACAATAACATCATGAAATTTGCAGGCAAATGGATGGAACTAGAAAATATCATCCTGAGTGAGGTAATCCAGTCCCAAAAGGACATGCATGGTATGTACTCACTGATAAGTGGATATTAGCCAAAAAGTTCAGAATACCAATGATACAACTCACATACTGTAGGAAACTTAACAAAAAGGAAGGCCCAGGTGTGGATATCTGAAAGCCACTTAGAAGGGGAACAAAATAATCTTGAGAAGCAGAGGGAGGGAGGAAGCTATATGGGAGAGTGGGGCGGGAAGGGGAAAAGAAGGGGCAGGATCAGGTAAGTGGAGAGATAGGAGGGATGCCCAAAGGTCCAGGAGAATGAATCAAAATATGCAGTAGTGGATGCTAGTGGCAGGGGGAACCTCTAGAATGTCCTAAAGACCTGGGATGTGAAAGGCTACCAGGACTCAATGTGGATGACATTAGCCAAAATGCCCAGCAATGAGGAGTTGAAACCAGAAGAGACCACCTCCAGTAGAAAGACATGTCCCCCAGTTGAGGCAGGTTAAAACATCAAAAGTTTTAACCCAGAACTGTTCCTGTCTAAAAGAAATGCAGCGACAAAAACAGAACAGAGACTGAAAGAAAGGCCCAACATGGGAGCCATCCCATGGGCGCACAGCAAACACTGACACTGTTACTGAGGTCATATTATGTATGCAGACAGGAGTTTGGCATGGCTGTCCTCTGAGAGGCTCTACTGGTGAATGACTGGGACAGATACTTACAGCCAACCTTTGGATTGAGGTTGGGGATCAATATGGAAGAGTTAGAGGAAGGACTGAAGGAGCTGATAGAGATTGCAACACCATAAGAAGAACATAAGTGTCAAATAACCTGGACCCCCGCCACCCCCACCCCCCCACCCTCCGAGAGACTAAGCCAAAAACCAAGGAGCATACATGGTCTGTGGGCCTGGGCACATGTGTACTTGAGGACTGCCTTATACAGCCTCAGCGGAAGAGAATGCGCTTAATCCTGTGAAAACTGAAAACCCCAGGGAAGACAGATGCTTATGGGGGTGAGGTAGGGGTGGGTGGTCAGGTGGAGAGGAACCCTATCAGAGGCAAGGGGAATGGGGAGAAGAACTTGGGGAGGGCTACTGGGAAGAGGGGCAAGTGTTGGAATATAAATAAATAAAATAATTTAAAAACAAAAACTACCAAAAAAAAAAAGAAAAAAAACTCTTTTCTTTCTAGAGTAGTAGATTGTTAGGGCAAAGATACTAAAGATGTTTTATAATTAGTTTACAGCAACACATTAATTGGGAGGGAAGAAATCCGTAGATAATTCCATTGCTCAGTCATGGAAGTCTTATAGGCCATGCTCTCTCACACCCTCTATAGCACGTTCACCTTGACTGAGACACACACTTTCTGACTGTCCCAAAGCAGATGACAAGATGCAAAACTCAAATAGAAACAATAAGATAAAGACATAAACAGGAAACACCATCCAGCCAACTTACAGTTCATGTGGGTCCATCACATTGAGTACACACGAGGAGAGATGAGCGAGTGGTGTCTACACCGCACCCTTTAGTAAGGTTTTCTGTAAGTCAGTAGATGGTTCTATAAAGATTCGGGGCTTTTACACTTCCTCAGGCAAAGATGTCCCGCTTAAAGGAAAGGTCAAATGACTTCCTCTTGTGTCTCCACACATCGAAGTGAAGCACAGAAGCTGGTAGACCTCCTCCACAGCAGGGTGACACACCGCACACTTAGTATTCCTCTAGCCTGCTTTAGCTGGGGCTGAGAGCACAAGAATGCCTTGTGCTTAGATGGGAGTTTGGATAAAAAGTCAGAACAATAGGTGACCTGTGATGCTGCAGGTAACAGTTGTAGAGACATTGAGCTGATGAGTCACACTAGTGGAGCCCTTGACAGTTCTGAAGCAAAGCCTTGCAATTTGGAGTGGTGGGCTAACACACTGTTTGAAAGACAGCTCTTTGTATACTTCTGAACTGAAGTGGTCATAGAACCTTTGAACTTTGACATCGAGTGCTCCTGTGGTGTCTGACACTGTCCATTCTGACCCAGGTCTTCCTGGATCGTTGAATGGAAGTGAGCCCTCTGAGGTCAGGCACAAGAATCTGGTGGACCCATAAGAGCCTCATGAGCCCAGAGCCCATGTAGCTACCCTCTGCTGCTCCAGTGACCTCTGCCTCCCACTTCACATGACTAGATTAAAAGCTCCAGGCAAATTTGGTGGGTTTGTCATGAGCCACTTCATTGTGTTGCTGTGCACCAAAGTGATAGTTATGTTTTAACCTTGCTCAGCATGGCCTCAGATGAACACAGAGAGGGTGACTCTTCTTAATAACTAGACTGTTGATTTTGCCCATTTATGTCAACAATAGGACTTTCCCCACCTAGTTAAATCTTCCCTTGGTAGAACTTCACTCAGTATTTGTGAGGCGCACGTGTAATCGTCTCGCCAGCAAGAACGCACCACACACACACACCAGAATCCTTCCGTAAAAACACGTTTATTCCCAAATACAAAATGGTGGAAGAAGACGCCAGGCCCAGGAAAAGCACTGCTTAATATACCCTTGGAGCGGTGCATTCACCTCTGATTGGCTGCTTACTCGTAGCGTGCCAAACGCCGTGGGATGGGCTTTAACTTTGGCAGGCCTTTTCCATGGCACATGCGCAATTCACTTATTCACCAGGAAAAATCCCGGATGTCAGGCAAACGCGGCTTTAGCCAGCGCATGTGCGGCTTCCTACAAGTATTTTATTCACTGTATAAACTAACTCTTTAAATGTTTTTACATTTTCATGTTTAGTCACTGTGCTATCAGAAGGGAAGCCCTCTGGGAATAGTGGGGTATTTAAAATTATTTTATATGAATGAATTATTTCATAGGAATGAATTTAATTCATTTAGCAAATAGTTATTGTTTAGAAGCTCATGTTACTGAGGGGAAAGGACACAGGACAAACATGTTCACAGTAGCCTGGAGTACAGGGTCTCTCAGAGAGAGGACAAAGGCTGGAGGAGGGCATCAGGTCAGGGCTCTCAGGTGGGTTTTGCTGTCTTTGCAAATTTGCTCCACCAGGAGTCTCTTCAGGGACGCTAGACATTTATGGTTTTTTTTTTTCTTAACATGGTGTACAATCTAACCTTAGCGCTGTCTTAGGAAATGATGCAATACTACCCTCTGACACTAGTATCATTGCATATGTGTGTGTATGTTTGGGCAAAATAAAATATGTAAATACTTTCCTATGTAATACTTGAGTTGAAAGTTTCTGCCTTGTTCTTCTGGAAATCTTGGCATAGGTTTTTTTTTTCTAAACTGTTCACAATGAGAGTAGAGTGTTGACTTTAAAAACATATATGGCTGTAGTTACCCTAGCTTTAGAATTTAGTATGTAAAATCTCTCTAAACTATGTTTCTCAATTAGTCTTAAAGGAATATTACAATAAGAAAAACAAAATATTAATTCTGAAGATCCGCATAAAATTAATGTACTGCAAGCTGATCATACAAGCATTGTTTTATTTTGTCACTGCATATTCTTTTTTCCTTACATTTTTATTTCTGATCTTCTTGTTGAGACTTGGACTTGATACTGTGTACAAGACTTGTTTGTGGACTGGTTTTATTGAACATGCATTAAAATCTCTTGAATGAATCATCTGAGTTTTTTTCCGCACACGTTAGCTACAGTGGTTCATCGGGTCTTTGACGTCTGAATACCTTTATCTACTTTGCATTCAGTGCTTCATGGACAACATTCTATGTTTCTTCCATTTTCCAGAGAAGAGCTCACCCATGCAAATGGCAAATGACTTAACCCAAGTGAAGCCTGGGAAGGTTGTAGAGTATTTTGAGCATTTCACACAGCCCTTCTGGCCTTGGGAGTTTTATCTGGACCCTTGCTGTGTGCACAGCCTCTTCAGACAAAAAAGGAAAGTGGCTTCCAATCAAATCTGCCATATGCAATCCTTATGGTCAGTCTTTGAGATATCGGCTTGTATGCTTTCAGTTAATGCAAACTATTAATCATTACACATTTTTCATTTTATAAAACCCAATAAAAATGAAAACAGATTTAATTTTTTAAAAGCAAATGACTAATGAGCCATCAGTCTATGGTTCAAAAATTAAAACTTAATAACTTGTTTGCTTTAAGAAATATTTTTAGGGCTGGAGAGATGGCTCAGTGGTTAAGAGCACTGACTGCTCTTCTAGAGGTCCTGAGTTCAATTCTTAGCAACCACATGGTAGCTCACAACCATCTACAATGGTGTCTGATGCCCGCTTCCGGTGTATCTGAAGAGAATAATAGTGAATGCACAAATAAATAAGTCTTTTTAAAAAGGATACTTAAAAAAATGAAAAATATTTTTAGAGATTTAAAATTGCAATATTCAAAAAAAGTGTAGTAATGTTGTATTTTCTGCAAGCGTTCAACTTACTTTTGATTTATAAAGGACAGAAATGTACCTACCTAAAGTGGAAAATATTTTCACACTATTAAGTATTGTAACAAATGGTTTTGTACAGTACAGTAAACGGCAGCCAGAGAGGTGTCTCAGCAATAAGGGTGCTTGTTGCTCTTCCAGAGTGCCCGAGATCTGCAGACTTGAGGCAGCTCACAATCTCCTATAACCCTGGGTACAGACCTAATGACTTTTCATTGACGTACACAGGCAACGACATACATGGCATACATCAACACAGAGAGATAGACACAACCACACATGTCCTATATAAAACAATGCTTGCTTCAGAAATCAAGCTTCTTGACCCGTTCCTATTCTAAGAATTTTGTGTTCCTTCTTTCATCCTCCAATTTTCTGTTTCTTCCCCTATCATATATATGCATATATATTTACTTGTATAAATATATGTATATGCATATATACACACATATAGACACAAATATATACATATATTTGTATATTTCATATATATTTGTGTGTATAGACACACACACACATACACATACATGCGTGCATGCACACGCACACAAATAAGAAGGGGAAAGAAACAGAAAAATGGAGGAAAAAGGAGAAATAGGAATGAGGCAAGAGGTTAATGTCTGAAGCAAGCATTACCAGTCACTCTTATTTTTAACATAAATCAACTCTAACAATCAAAGAAAAATATTATTAATGGACTAAATTTTCAAGGTATCTAGGACATGTATGTTGCCCTTAGTGGTTATTTCAAAGTAATTTAGTGTTGAAATTAGTAATTCTACTATTGTTCTGTCCTCTTTTTTATACAAATGTATGAGAAACATGATTCGTTAGGGCTGACTTTCAAAAGTGTGAAAGTAAGACTGAGTCAAAGGCAGTAGAGAGAAATAAAAACAAAATGGAGTCTCAATGGGGGAAAGTAAAGAGGCCATGACACCCAGTCAAGGGAGCATTTAGTGTGGCTTCTGTTACAAGTGTAAACCTCTACTGCAGCAATGTGTGGTCTCATGGATAGTTCTTAGAGGGCTAGGTGTGAATGATTGTTATCATTCATTCATTCATTCATTCATCCGTAGCTCTGCTAGGAATGAGAATTTTGGCACCTCACCCACACTAGGCAAGATCTATCACTGTTCTATGCCCCCAGTCTGCTAGTACTTTGTCTGTATTTTGTTACTGATGAACTATTGATAGTCTTACCACTAAATTATTAGAAAAGCTGCCGTAAACTTGAAGAGTATTGATGGAAATTGTCCAATTTCTGATATTTTCTGTGATATGCCTGAGCAAATATTTTAAATACTAGTTAAAAAAACCACAGAGCTTGATATAATTTAGTTCTCAATTTAAGTATCAACCTGAGAAAACACATGTGAACAAAAGCTATTGTGAATTAAGAAACACTTTAAAACAGACTTATATATGATCAATAAAATTAAGCTTGAGGCCAGGCAGTGGTGGCGCACTTGGGAGGCAGAGACAGGCGGATTTTTGAGTTCGAGGTCAGCCTGGTCTACAGAGTGAGTTCCAGGACAGCCAGAGCTATACAGAGAAACCGTGTCTCGAAAAACCAAAAAAAAAAAAAAAAATTAAGCTTGTAATTTAATAATAATCTCTCTATATGAGAGGCATATTATTTCTATAGCTATACCAAGGTGTAAGTGGATTAGTTTTATCCTTTGTAATAGTATGAAACCTTTTATTGGACAAAACAAGTCAAGAGCTACATATCACTAGGTTGAAAGACTAAGTTCAGCCCCATGTCTGAGATAAGAGGACCATTAAAGAGCAGAGTTCATTTTCCTCTCCCATGGATCTGGTGCTGAACATATCCATGGCGTTGAAGGGTCTAGATGTGTAGCAGACAAAGGTTAATGGTTGATTTGTAAGAATAGGATGTCATTGGAGAAAGGATGGACCAGTGCTAACATTCTGGTTGGTCTTGAGAAATTTTATATAGGAGTTTTACCAGTAGGTGTTCTTTAGGCGGTCATAAAGAATTCAGAAATAAGCAAGACCATTGACTGGGAAGCCATTCTATACTTAGTGATTCTGGGAGGAACTTGAAGGCATTTCTGGTTAGGATTTATTACTTTTATAATCTATTCCTCTAAGAATGTGCTCTATGGAGTGGAAAAAAAGAGCTAAAAATTAACAGCATAGCCTGAACTTTTCAATAAATTTGAGTTTTTTTCTCTATTACTACAAGGGTTAGTACAAAGTTTACATTTGCAGCTTAAGGAAAGAACAAAATAGTATACAGACATATCTGACTCACAGGCTGGTGGACACTGCTTTCAATTGCTTCTTCAGGAGTGAGACCACAGCACAGGAGCATAACAGCAATCTCTGGAAAGATGAGCAGCAGAGCCTTGGCCTGTGGTTGTTTTCTGAACCACAACCAGGTGCTTTGCTGGGAAGCTTCATGTCCCCGTCTCTGGCTTTAGCCTCTTCATGCTAAACACTCAGCTCTACTTAAAATGTATCAGCATCAAATGTCATGTGGCTTAGCTTTTCTGTGAAGTGTATCCAGACTGGCTCATGTATAAAGACTGCAGCAGGAATTCTATGGAACATTTATGGGACTGTCTACATGGAACAATGTCACTTGTCACATCAGCTTGTTACAGAATCCTGTGTGAGGTCAGCTACCTATAGATAGATGGAAGGCCATCATTCCAGAAAGTGAGGAGAAGGATGGCCTTCTCATTAGGTGTTTTCAGGTCTAACTGTATCTTGAAACACACAATACATAGTTTAATCAAAATGAATTAAAAGTCATGTTGATTGAGAAATGTTAAAGTGCACTAAATATCTGAGGTTTTGGTCTATTAACACAATCTGACATTCACTCTGGTTTTGTGTGGTTTTAGCACCAAATGTGCTTTCTTTGACTCAAAGGAAGACCTCAAATGTTAAAAAAAAAAAACTAATTTCAATTAACACTTTAAAATATGAAATTCACATCTTACTTTTAAATTTTAAAAGAGTAGACAAGACACAGGTAGATCTCTTTGAGTTCAAGGCCAGCCTGGTTTAAATAGCAAGTTCTAGGCCAACCCAGGCTCCAAAATGAGACATTGTCACAAAAATAACAGAACAAACAACCCCGCTAATCAAATAGACAGATCATGTTTTATTCATATGCAAACCCTTCAGTAATCAAACATGTTCTCTAAAAGCCATACTATCTGGTGGTATAAGCATACTTTTGGTTGTGTTTTTTTTTTTTTTAACTTCTATCTGTGAAATAAGGAGATAGTGAGTCCCAGGTTCCAGAGGCATGAACCTTTGGATGTTTCAGATGCTTTTTAGTTACTCAGGAATTCTAAGGGCTAGTACACTGTAAAGTTCTTTAAAGTTATAAGTAAACATTTCAGGAATTTGTAACGATGTTTACTTCTCATGCAAGATATGCTTTAAAGAAGACTTTGTCCAGTGAAACCATAATTACATGTTTCTAAGAGCTTCTTTTCCTGATTGTTACTGTCAATGTCTGAACACTCATCATGAGTGGGTGGAAAACTACAGTCCTTCAAATTGCTCAAAGAAATGAGGAGAAATTTATTGCAGAGCAAAGCAAAAACATTGAGGAGCACATCACATTGGAAAGAATGAACAGATCAGGTTAAATGTCACTCAGTCCTAAGATGTACACACACACTAAGAACATGCTTCAGAGAAGCCTTTGAACAACAGATTTCCTGCTGGGTGAATGACTATGGGTCTGCCCTAGATCAGAGGATTTAGTTTCACCTCTGACCTTAAACCCTAGTCAGATTTCAAGTCTCTGCAGTGACTGTTTTAACCTGCACCTGCCTCTTCAGAGAATAGATTAGTCGTTGATGATTCACTGATTTCCACTTTCCTCCATGACAATAAACCTTTTAAAACCATGGACTTCCTCGTGTCTTTGGGGCCCCGCCATAGGAACCGTGGAGAAGGCCTTTGACTACCGAGCTGCTGGCTAATTTCCTGCCAGAAGACTTCTCTACATTCTCGACATGGAGGCTAGCCAACCCAGCCAAGTGCTCATAACCAAGAGGCTCTCACCCCACAGGGCGCCGCCAGAGCTCTCTCCCTCGTCCCTCTCAGCTGCGGGTGCGTCTAGCCCGTATGCCCTCGTGTCTCATTTCTTCTAAGGCTCCCAGACCGGAGACCCCCACTCAGGAGCTCTGCCCCCGGAGGGGACTTCAAACTGAGATCTCCCCACACCTGGGTGGAGCCCCATGGCTTCTCACAGCCCAGCATCTGCCTAGTGCCGGTTAGAGGTAACTCAGTCAAATTCCCATGGTTCTGCCTCCCTGAGCTGTGGGCTTCTGCCTCTCTGAACTGTGGCAGACACACGGGAACCACATCACAGCCCAACAGGACCCATACCCACGAGTGAGCTACAGCCCAACACTTATATCCATTTTAGTCTTTCCCAAAAGTACTCAAAGGTGTTAAGAAACAAAAACTTGTTGCAGACAGCCATTTTAAAAGTTGAATGTATTACTAAAGAAATGAAGAGCAATGCATATAGTCAAATGTAGAATTTATTTTACATCATGTTATTATTATATTATTATTAATGTAGAATTTATTTCATCAATCACTTAAGTTTTTTTTGTGGGTACCATCTTATCTTTTGAAAAATCTTGTCACCAGATTAGAATTACCTCTGAGTCACCTCCCCAGAGTTGCTACTTCAGCAGCAGCCAGGAAGTTGAGTTTTCCCAAGATTATATTTTGTTTTAGTTTTAATTTTAAAGAAAAAAATTTAAACTCAGAAAACCATTTTTACAATTATGTTCCACTTCATTCTTAACTGCAGGTATATCTGATATAAACCTTACATTAGTTCAGAAGTCATTACCTAGGTAATTGGAAAACTGTACTCTACAGTAAGCTTTGAGTTCTGAAATTTAAAAAAAATCATGTTTGATCAGTTACTTAAAGTGTTGCCCCATTATTTCACCATAATGAAAATTAAAACATTTAAAATTCAGATCATTAGCCTCTGTTTATACTCACATAATAATTTTATAATTAGTTCTAAATTTCTTCACTAACCTAAAGCAAATGTCCTACGATCTGTCACCAGCCCAGGAAACACATTATTTAAATAACTTGAAAAAATTTTCTTTAAAATACATGTTTACCCCAGTGATGGCCTTCTTTGCAAGGCGTCATCATACAATATACATATAGGTAGGTATATATGTAAATATATATGTATTATATGTGTATATAATATATGAAGATTTTGCATATATGTGAAAATATAAGTATATATATGTTTACATGTATATGTGAATACCTGTATGTATATTTTTATATATTACTTATATATGTAAATATAGGTATATATATGCAAAAATATAAATGTATGTGTGTATTTTTATATAAATGTATATATAAGTATATATGTAAACACATATGTAAATATTAGAGAAGGGACCTTTTTTTTTTTTTTAATTTTTTTATTGGATGTTTTATTTACATTTCATATGTTGTCCCCTTACCCCATCCCCCACCCACCCAGGAACCCCCAATCCCCTCACACCTCCTCCTTCTTCTTTGTGGATGTAACCTCTATCTACCCCCCCCACTCCCACCTCCCCACCCTCAAAATTCCCACCCCCTGGGGCGTCCAGCCTTCATGAGGTCAAGGATCTCATCTTCCACCTGTGCCCAGCAGGGCCCTCCACTCTTATATATTCAGCTAAGGCCCTGGATCCCTCCATAAGTGCTCCCAGGCTGGTGGTTTAGACCCTGGGAGCTGTGGTTGGTTGGTATTGTTGCTCTCCTCATGGGGCCACAAATCCTTTCAGCTCCTTCAGTCTTCACTCTAACTCCTCCATTGAGAACCCCATGATCACTTCAATGGCTAGTTGTGAGCATCTGCCTCTGAATATGTCAGACTCTTGAAGACCTCTGAGGAGACATCCATATCAGGCTCTTATCAGCATGCACTTCCTGACTTCCACATCAGCATCTACCTTTGGTGACTGCACATGGGATGGATACTCAGGTGGAAAGGTCTTCAGACTGCCCCTCCTTCAGTTTTTGTCCCTCGCTTTGTCTTCATATTTGCTCCCTTGAGTATTTTGTTGCTCCTTCTAAGAAGGACCAAATCACCCCCACTTGGTCTTCCTTCTTTATAGCTTCATGTGGCCTGTGAGTTGCATCTTGGGCATTTCAAGGTTCTGGGCTAATATCCAATAATCAGTGAGTGAATACCATGTGTGTTCTTTTGTGATTGGCTTACTTCACTCAGGATGATAATTTCTAGTTCCATCCATTTACCTAGGAACCTCTCGAATTCATTGTTTTTAATAGCTGAGTAATACTCCATTGTGTAAATATACCACATTTTTTGAATCCATTCCTCAGTTGAAGGACATCTGGGTTCTTTCCAGCTCCTGGCTATTATAAATAAGGCTGCTATGAACATAGTTGAGCATATGTCCTTATTATATGTTCGAGCACCTTCTGGGTATATGCCTAGGAGTGGTATAGCTGGATCCTCGGGTAATGCTATGTCCGATTTTCTGAGGAACCGCCAGACTGATTTCCAAAGTGGTTGCACCATCTTGCAGTCCCACCAACAATGGAGGAGTGTTCCTCTTTCTCCACACCCTCGCCAGCATCTACTATCACCTGAGTTTTTAATCTTAGCCATTCTGACTGGTGTGAGATGGAATCTCAGGGTTGTTTTGATTTGCATTTCCCTGACGACTAAGGATGCCGAACATTTCTTTAGGTGCTTCTCGGCCATTCGAGTTTCTTCTGTTGAAAATTCTTTGTTAAGCTCTATACCCCATTTTTTAATAGGGTAATTTGGTTGCCTGGAGTCTAATTTCTTGAGTTCTTTGTATATATTGGATATTAGCCCTCTATCAGATGAAGGATTGGTAAAGATCTTTTCCCAATTTGTTGGTTGTCGTTTTGTCCTATTGACAGTGTCCTTTGCCTTACAGAAACTTTGCAATTTTATGAAGTCCCATTTGTCAATTCTCGATCTTAGAGCATATGCCATTGGAGTTCTGTTCAGGAACTTTTCCCCTGTGCCCAAGTATTCGAGGCTTTTCCCCACCTTCTCTTCTATTAGTTTCAGTGTATCTGGTTTTATGTGGAGGTCCTTTATCCACATAGACTTGAGCTTTGTACAAGGAGATAAGAATGGATCAATTTTCATTCTTCTACATGTTGTCTTCCAGTTGAACCAGCACCATTTGTTGAAAATGCTGTCCTTTTTCCACTGGACAGTTTTAGCTCCTTTGTCAAAGATCAAGTGACCATAGGAGTGTGGGTTCATTTCTGGGTCTTCAATTCTATTCCATTGATCTTCCTGCCTGTCTCTGTACCAATACCAGGTAGTTTTTATCACTATTGCTCTGTAGTACAGCTTGAGGTCAGGGATGGTGATTCCTCCAGAAGTTCTTTTATTGTTGAGAATAGTTTTCGCTATCCTAGGTTTTTTGTTATTCCATATGAATTTGAGAATTTCCTTTTCTAACTCTGTGAAGAATTGAGTTGGGATTTTAATGGGGATTGCATTGAATCTGTAGATTGCTTTTGGCAAGATGGCCATTTTTATTATATTAATCCTGCCAATCCATGAGCATGGGAGATCTTTCCATCTTCTGAGATCTTCTTCAATTTCTTTCTTCAGAGACTTGAAGTTCTTGTCATACAGGTCTTTCACTTGCTTGGTTAGATTCACACCAAGGTATTTTATATTATTTGCAACTATTGTGAAGGGTGTCATTTCCCTAATTTCTTTTTCAGTCTGTTTATCTTTCATGTAGAGGAAGGCTACTGATTTGTTTGAGTTGATTTTATAACCAGCCACTTTGCTGAAGTTGTTTATCAGGTTTAGGAGTTCTCTGGTGGAAGTTTGGGGGTCACTTAAGTATACTATCATATCATCTGCAAATAGCGATATTTTGACTTCTTCCTTTCCTATTTGTATCCCTTTGACTTCTTTTTGTTGTCTAATTGCTCTGGCTAAGACTTCCAGTACTATATTGAATAGGTAGGGGGAGAGTGGGCAGCCTTGTCTAGTCCCTGATCTTAGTGGGATTGCTTCAAGTTTCTCTCCATTTAGCTTGATGTTGGCTACTGGTTTGCTGTAAATTGCTTTTACTATGTTTAGGTAGGGGCCTTGAATTCCTGATCTTTCCAAGACTTTTATCATGAAGGGATGTTGAATTTTGTCAAATGCTTTCTCAGCATCTAGTGAGATAATCATATGGTTTTTTTCTTTAAGTTTGTTTATATAGTGGATTACATTGATGGATTTCCGAATATTGAACCATCCCGCATTCCTGGGATAAAACCTACTTGATCATGATGGATGATTGTTTTGATGTGGTCTTGGATTCGGTTTGCTAGAATTTTATTGAGTATTTTTGCATCGATGTTCATAAGGGAGATTGGTCTGAAGTTCTCTTTCTTTGTCGGGTCCTTGTGGGGTTTGGGTATGAGTGTAATTGTAGCTTCATAGAACGAATTGGGTAGTGTTCCTTCTGTCTCTGTTTTGTGGAATAGTTTGAAGAGAATTGGTATTAGGTCTTCCTTGAAGGTCTGATAGAATTCAGCACTAAAACCATCTGGTCCTGGGCTTTTTTTAGTGGGGAG
>NW_021605458.1:0-3338 GCF_004785775.1 Grammomys surdaster | reverse complement strand
AGAATACAAAGCCAATATCTTAACAAAGTCAAGAACTGCTTGAATGAAATACAGAATTTTTCTCTTTCTTTCTCCAGGTCTTTCTGTTACTTATGTGAGTTCCTGGCTCAGCAAACTTGCTTCTGCTTCCTGAGTAGCTAACACTATAGATAATGTGCCATTGCACAGCCAGCTCTCAGCTCTTGACTTCTAAGTCACCCAATGCGTTTAACTCCTGACTACTAAATCACTCATTCAAATATGTGAAGACCTTGTTTCTCTAGCCTAGATTTGCACCAAAGATTCCTGAGTACCACTTCTCAAAGACTCAGATAGCTCTGAGGTGGTATGAAGACTCATCAGATATTCACAGGTTCATTTTACCTGGCTGAATCAGGTTACCTGACTTTTTTCTCACGTTGATGAGTAGCACCTGAAAAATGAAATGCTTTGGGTAAATCAGGTTTGGCAGAAACACCAAGTGCCTCAGGCAGGCTGAAGGCCTTGTCAAAAGGTTCTGGAAAGAGGATATAAGCAAGAAGAGAAAGAAGCTGGTCATGGTAGCTCTCACCTAAAATCACAGCACTAAAGAGGCTGAGGCAAATGACTTGGCTATGATTTGAAGGCCATCCTGGGCTATAGGGTAAGATCCTGTCTCTCAAAAAGGAATGTAGAAAAAGAAAAGATTTAAAACATTAACATGTCCAAGTTTGGATATTGTGTATTATCAGTACTAAGCCTCTTGTTTTCAGACCCAGAGTCTATTGGTGAGTGTTAATCTTATCTCCATAACTCAAATAATATCCCGGCCAATTCGGACCTGTTTAGTTTTCACTTGGATGGCTTCACTGGTCTCTAGGCAAGTCATTCTGCTACTGGTCTGTGCTCTGATTTATCATTCACAGATCCGCACTGTTCTCTCCAGCATAATAATAGTTTCTGAGAGAAGCAGGGGCTCTGGGGATGGATGGCCCAGGCTGAAATGTCTCTATCACTATGCACAAATTACCCTGGGGAAGTTATCTCGCCTATGTGTGCCTCAGTCTCTTCATCTATAAAATGAACACTTCATAGAACAGTGTTAAGAAAGAAGTTATAACAATGCATTCACTGTGCCCTCGTATTTTCTGTAAATATTTAATGTAAGACCTCTGAGAAACTCCCCATCCCTGAACTTTCTCTGTCAATTGCCAAAATTTGAATTTCGATTTCAAACCACTAATGGCCTGTACATGCACCCATGTAACACTTGTATAGTACATCCTGAGATATTCCAAGTTTGTTTTGGTGGATATTGGAGAGAACATTCTAGTCATGAGTAATAAAGTATGCTTTCCATGTGGTAAGCAAATTTGTTCCAGGAAAAATTCCATGGCCTGTTGTGGTTGTGGTGGTTTGAATGAGACATTGCCCATATTCTTTTTTTTTTTTTTTATATTTTTCGAGACAGGGTTTCTCTGTGTAGCCCTGGCTGTCCTGGAACTCACTCTTTAGACCAGGCTGGCCTCAAACTCAGAAATCTGCCTGCCTCTGCCTCCCAAGTGCTAGGATTAAAGGCATGTGCCACCACTGCCCAACAATTGTCCATATTCTTGAGCATTTGGAAAAGGGTAGGGGGCATGGCTTTGCTGGAAGAAGTGCATCACTGGGGGTAGGCTTTGAGGTTTCAAAGCTTCTCACCATCCTCACTTGCTCTGTTTCCTGTTTGAGGTTAAGATGTTAGTTGTAAGCTGTTCTGCCACCATACCAGGTACTTGCTGCCACAGTTCCTTGTTGTGATGGTGATGGATAGACTCCTATCCCTCTGGAACTGTAAGCCCAAATAAACCATTCCTTCTCTAAGTTGCCTTGGCTGCAGTGCTTTGCCATAGCTATAGAAAAGTAACTACTCATCATCACTATTTGTTGGTGTGTTTTAAAGAACAGCTTTTCTCTTCAGAGAATATGCACATAGAGTTCAAGAAATCTCCACGTCCTAAGAGCTTGGCTTTCTTAGTCTGTAAGGTCAGTTGCGTTTAACTCTATGGTTACTTTAGGGATAGAAAACAAGGCACAGGGAGCCTGAAGACTGGTGTCCTCAATAACCAGAAGCCAAGCAATACAAATTTAATGGGCAAAATGAAAACGTTATGTTCTTGGCAATAAAAACACCAGTTTAGAATTTATAAGTTTTCTTTGACCATTTTTTTAAAAGAAGGTGTATCTAATTCAGAGTTAGAATCTGGATTACCAACTCTGCTTAGTTCTGTTGAGTAAAGTCAGAAGTCAAGTGGCCCTTCTACCATGAGTGCTACGTATTATTTTACTGATAATGTCATAGAAACTTCGGGTCTTGTCGTTAACTAGGTTGTCAGAGGTTGATTTCTCTGAGCATGAAGATGCCATCAGCCTCAAGTCTGCCTTTGTGAGTACCAATAGTTAAACATTCAAGGGAAACATGAGATAGGGACAAGTATTGTAACTGTTACCCATGAATAAATTGCTTGGTAGAGCAAGAGATAAGAGGTAGGTATAAAGTCAGCGGCTCAATACACTGAGCAACCAGACTTAGCTCCTAGTTGGTAAACTTTTCTATTCTTCTCTTTCATGTTTTCCCAGCCCCTCTGTGCTAGGTACTTTTCTTATTGTTGTGACAAGACATTTGGCAAGAAGCAACTTAAGGAAGGATTTATTTAGTCTTATAGTCCAGCATGGTGAGGAAGTAGCAGGAGCTTGGGGTGGCTGGTCACTTTGCATCCACAACCAGGAAGCAGAGAGTGATGAATGCTGATACTCAGCTCAAGTCTTTTTATTCGGTGTAAGATCCTAGCATGGAATGGCACTGCACGGTGCATAATCAAAGTGGATTTTCCCGTCTCAATGAACCTAATCTAGACATTCTCTCACAGGCATACCCAGAGGCTAACTTAATCTAGGTTATCTCTCTCCAGTGTTCTCAGAGACTTGTCTCCTAGGTGATTCTAAATCCTGTCATGTTGACAACCAATAGTAACAATCAAACTCTCTCTACCTATTTTTCTTTTCAGTGCTGGTATTCAAACCAGGGCCTTGTACATACTAGGCAAGGGCCCTACCACGGTGTGAGACCCAAACCTTAACTTTCGTTAAGTGATTGGCACTAGGTAATCATCCAGCCACCTAGTCCCTAGCTGTTAAGAGATTACTGGCTCAGTTGCCTTACACTGTTTACTTGAACACTTCAAAAGGACTTGTGAGTGTTCTACTAACACCACTGGAGGGAAATGGCAACTGGTAAAGTTAACTATGAGGCATAGATGCTGAGAGCAGATCCCTCTTGACTAAATTAGAGGGGTAGATGTGTAGAGTAAATATAAAACTGTCAAGATGACTTAAAAAAA
>NW_021605457.1:0-6913 GCF_004785775.1 Grammomys surdaster | reverse complement strand
ATACCTGCCTTGATGCTGCCATGTTCCCACCTTGATGATAATGGACTGAACTTCTGAACCTGTAAGCCAGCTCTAAATGTTTACCTTTATAAGACTTGCCTTGGTCATGGTGTCTGTTCACAGCAGGAAAACCCTAAGACACTTATGTTCACTCATTGTCAGCTTGGTTGCTTGCTCTGCCTCTTGACCTAGTGTTGATTTTATTTACCTCTTGAATAAAAGGTATGTTCTAGGGTTGAGCACCACAAGTACTTGTCTACAGTAAACAGAAAGGTCTGGAATCAAAAGCTGAGCCATACCAGTCCACAATATCGGGTTTACAATGTAATCAAGTATCTTTTAACACAGCCTCCATCATCCAGACTGTCACAAACCCCACCAGACCCTCCAGACACACAGGGAGCACCCCCTAAACACTCACTTATCCTTCCTCAATTGCTTTACCTCCACAGACATTCTCAGACTTCCAAATCCAGGCTAATCTCCATGACAGCCATACATTCCCAAATACAGGTGTTCCTCTTCCTATGGGGCCCCAGTCCTACTCTGGCTTCCCTTCTGATGTGGGTACTCAGCATTTAGCATGAGGTCCTGAGAGATCAGAGGAGGTGGATCATATCTTATTTACCAAATTCTAGGAAGGCCTTCAAAGATCCCTGTGTCCAAGTGTCCTTCTTGTGTCAGAGGAAACTGAGGCCAACTTGGGAAGCCTCTGTTATCTCCCTGGTCTGCTCAAGATGAAAGCACATATGGTGAATTAAGTGGGACAGAGACTATGGACAGAGAATAGGGAATCCTTTGAGCATATGCCCAAAAGTGGTATAATACAGTCTTGAGTTAGATCAATTTCCAATTTTCTGAGGAACCTCCATATTGATTTCTATAGTGATTGTATAAATTTGCATTCCCACCAGCAATAGGCATTCTTGCTCCACGTCTTTTTCTCCATGAGCTTTTACTTGTATTATTGATATTAGCCATTTTGATATGTGCAAGATGGAATCCCAAAGTAGTTTTCACTTGCATTTCCCTGACAGCTAAGGATGTCAAACATTTCTTTTTAGTGTGTCTCAGGCATTTGAGATTCTCACATCAAGAGTTCTCTGTTTAAGAGAGAGGGGTGGGTGGGCTGGGGAAGGGTACATGGAGTCAGATGTTTGTGTGTCTCTACCAGTCAAAGATAGTTGGCATATCTAGGTTGGGATTTGGGTTACACTTTTAATTGTATGGGCATCTTGTTATTGAGCATTACCAAACTTAAAAGCCTTTGATTAACATTTAAAAAAATATATATCCAATAAAAAAATCTAAACTTCCACCACACAAAAAAAAAAAACCCGAAAGTTTGTTAACAAACTAAAAAAAAAAAAAAACAGTTCTGTGTTTAGATTCGTGTCCACCTTTATTGGTTTATCTGACTTGTTGGTGTCTGTCTAATTTCTTGAATTCTTTATATATTTTGCATATTAATCCCTTGCTGGAATTAGGGATGGTAAAGGACTTTTCCCATTCTGAAGGCTGTCTTTTTGTCTGTAGATAGTGTCTTTGGTCTTACATAGCTGTTCAGTTTATAGAGGCTCCAATTTAGTTATTGTTGTTAGTGCCTGAGCTTTTGGTGTTCTGTTGAGGAAGTTGTCTCCTGTACCAATGTTTTCAAGGTTACTTTCCAATTTCTCTTCAGTCACGTTATATCTATCCCATTTTATGTGGAGGATTTTGATCCACCTGGACTTGAGTTTGGAACAGGATGATAGACACGGATCTATTTGCATTCTTCTATATGCAGGCATCCAGTTAGGTAGGTCAATTTGTTGAAGATGTTTTTCCCCATTTTCTTTGTCAAAAATTAAGTGTCCTTAGGTGTGTGCATTTGTTTCAGCATCTTCTATTTCAATCCATTGATTGACCTGTCTGGTTCTATACTAATACTATGCAATTTTTATTACTGTATCTCTGCAACATAGCTTTAAATCAGGGATGGTGATACCTCTGGATGTTCTTTTAATGTACAGGATTGCTTTAGCAGTTTGGTTTTGTTTTTCCATATGATGTTGAATATTGTCCTTTCAAGTTCTGTACTATTATATCATATACAATAACAAGACATTGAATTCTTCCTTGCCAGTTTGCATCCTCTTGATCTCTTTCAGTATCTTATTGCACCAGCTACCACTTTATTATAATATTGAGTAGATATGGAGAAAGTGCACAGCTTTGTCTTCCTGATTTTAGTGGAATTATGTTGTGTTTCTCTCCATTTAGTTTGATGTTGGCTATTAACTTACTGCAAACTGCCTTTACTATGTTGCAGTATGTCCCCTTTATCCATAATCTCTCCAAAACTTTTATCACAAAGTGGTTTTGAAGCTTGTGAAACACACTTTTGGCATCGAGCAAGATGGCCATGTGTTTTTTTTTCTTTCTGTTTGTTTGTATTGTGGATTATATTGATGGATTTTTCTTGATTGAATAATCCCTGCATTCCTGGAATGAAACCTATGTGATCATAGTGGATGGTGTCTTGTTGGATTCAGTTTTCAAATATTTTATTGAGCACTTTTGTATCAATGTTCGTAAGGGAAATTGGCCTGAAATTCTATTTGCTGTATTTTTGAGTAAAGTAATTGTGGCATCATAGAATGACTTTAGCATTGTTCCTTCTGTTTCTCTTTGGTGGAATAGTTTGAGGAGTATTAGCCTTAGCTCTTAATCCAAAGTCTGGAAGAATTCTGCACTAAAATAATCTGGCCCAGGGATTTTGATGATTGGTAGATTTTAATAACTGCTTCTACTTCCTTGGGCATTATAAGATTATTCAGAATGTTTATCTGAACTTAATTTTGCTTTAGAAGTTAGGATCTGTCTCGAAAATCATCCATTTTATTTAAATTTTTCAATTTTGTGGAACATAGGGTTTTGAAGTAAGACTTAATGATTTTTTAATTTCCTGAGTGTCCGTTGATATGTCTCCCTGGTCATTTTTGATTTTGATAATTAGGGTAGTGTCTGATTTTTAGTTTGTCTAAAGTTTTGTCATCTTATTGATTTTTTTAAAGAATCAGTTCTTGGTTTGTTGACTCATTGCATTATTCTCTGTGCTTCTAATGTACTGATTTCAGCCCTGAGACCAATTATTTCCTGCTGTCTACTCCTCTTGGGTGTGTTTTCCTTGTTTTTTGTCTAGTGTTGTCAGATGTACTTCTGTTATTTTGAGAAGTTTCTAATTTTTTTTATGTGCGTAGTTACCGCTATAAACTTTCCTCTTACCACTGTTTTCCTAATGTCCTTGCATAGAACCTAAGAGTTCTTGGGAAGTCAGTTTTGTTGAATTGCCTTTTCTTGGGGTGAACAAATAAAAGAATGTTTTCCAGAAGTGCACATAGGTCAAAGGCTAAGACAAACAAATTAAGGAATGTTTCACTGAAGAGGGCACATGAAAACTGATGTTCTGCTAAAGCAAGAACAAAAAATGACATGTATTCAAGGATACTTTCCTAATGACAGGCATATATTGGTCCATCTTCCATTGAGTAGTTGAACTCCATTTATTGGGACACTATAGAGAGGAATATATTTTAAAACTTCTGCTGGTGTGGTACAGTTTCTTGCCATTTCTATGGGCTGATTGGCAGAGTGATATCAGCTAAGACAGACTCACATGATGAGACAAGACACATGGAGTATATATAATGTTTAGAGGGAGTATTAAAAGGACTGGATAGACAGTGATGGAGGCTAAACTAGCTTTTCTTATATAGCTAGCTGTGCAATGCTTGTTAGTCTCGTGTCTTTGCACGTTTGCACTTTGCTGAGAGAGGCAAACTTCTGGCATTCCTGTTGGTCCCTTCTGCTGACTTGTGCTGAGGCTGAGGCCTGACTGTCTCTGTTAGGTAGTTGGTACCATTACTGATTTGCTAACCTCAAAGTACTGAATTGGACTGCTGTTATATCAGTGAAGTGTTTACAAGTGGATCAAGCTGTGCTGCTGACCTGTGAACTGAACTGCTAATTTCCAGACAACAGAGATGGGAGTTGCTACAGAGAACCATTTCTAGAAAAGTCTACTTCCTCAATATCCTTTCCTTTTCTTTAACTCTCTGTCTGCTGTGAACAACCCCACACCCTCAGGAATGGTGTGCAACTACTTCAACATCTCCATCCCAGCTGTGAGTTCAGCATGCCTCCTGCTACCAGCATCCAGCGCTTCTCTCCAGCCTCTCATGGGCAGTGCCTACCTTAACCCACATGTTAGCACAACTATGCTGACAGTGCTCACTGACCAGAGCCACTTCTCCAACTCCACACTCTCCTGTCCAGGTATTCTTGACTGGAATATCACTGGAAGCACAGACAGGAGGCACTAAGAATTCAATGTCACATCACTGACCAGGACATCAAAATGTCTTTATCTATGACAGTCCTGTGTGATAAAATTTTAGATCCCAATGCCATAGTTCCTCTCTATCTAACACGGTCTGCCAGCTTTGTCCAGACTACTGTCTGTGGTGCTAAATCAAGGGTACACCCTGGTACATTAGTACCAGGAGTGTAGTCAGGTCTATTACTATAAGCACAACAGCTTGGGCTCTATGATAGCTGGACAACTCAGACAGTGCCTTCAGGCCTATGGCTCTGTGTCTTACCCTGAGAGTCAGGCCTCTGCCCCATCACCAGAGATTGTGATGGCACTAAAGGAGATTCAGCAAAGAAATGTACAAACGTCTCTCTCTACCTCTGCCATCATCTATTGCACACCTTCTCAAGCCATGCTAGACAACAATCTTCTGAGTAAGTATTGAGGCAGGAGGGGAAGAAGTGGGACCCATATTCCAACAAAACTCAGCTCCACCTTTCAGTAATGGATACCCCACACAGAGGGAGAATGTTTATCTTTCCAGGTTAAATACCGTTGTGGCTTTCCATCTCCACATTCAGACTCTATCATGATATGAATGCAAGGCATAATGAGTAGTATCCCTACTGAATTAAGTGATCCCACAGAACATATCACATTTACACATCAGTGCCCAATGTGATCAGTCTCATGCCCCAACAACACTGTAATCAACTTTTTCCTGGTATGTTGCTCAGAGTTATAGTAGACACCAAAGAACTGTGTGTGTTTGTGTGTGTGTATGTGTGTGTGTGTTTTTGTGTGTGTGTGTGTGTGTGTCACTGGATAGCCCATGAGTCAAAATCTTTCTTCAGAGCCATGCAGCTGAGAATCTCTCCTGGAGGACATATTCCTCCCAGATTCTAACCACTTGTCCTGGCATTCTCTTACACTTAAAATATCATAGGGATTTAGGTGCACTACATGTACCATTCCTAAGGTAGCCAAACTGTTACTTATTATTTTCTTTTGCTGTGTATTTCAGAGGTGATCCATAATGAAGTTTATAGAATTACATACACATGTTCACACCCCATCCCAAAGTTTCAGTTTTTTAAACCAATTTTCATGTCACTTGTAAGAAGTTTGAGAAACATGGGGCTGGAGGAAAGCCTCTGTTGTTGTAATTTTGGATTTTTTTGTTACCTGGATTTGGATACCTAAACCCACAAAAATTCCAGGCTTTTGATGGTGCCTGTGTAATGCTGTTGGCATAAGTTCTTAGAGACAAGTAAGAGACAACTGAAGCCAACTGAAGGAGATTAAGGATATACAAACTTGAAAGGAAGGAGTTAAAGTGCTGTTCCCTACAGGTGATATGATAATATACACAGTTGACCCCAAAAATTCTACCAGAGAAATCCTACAATCAAGAAACAGCTTCAGTACCATGGCTTGATGCAAAATTCACTGAAAAAAAAAAAGAACAAGAAAAGAAAAAGAAGTACAATGATAAAAAAAAACAGAAAAAGAGTTACCACAAAAACAAATAAACAACAACACAGTAACTCTCCTATATACATCTAATACATAGGTTTATGTGGGGTGGTGCACTGTTAGAGGCAGCTGGGTACACAGTGGAGCACAGGTTTCGAAACCCAGTGACCCTAAAGGGAGAGTAGGTGTTCGGCCTTGTTCCTGGGCCCTGGTTCCTTTCACTTAGTGTCAGCCATCCACAGTCCCTCCCAAAGCATGTTTTATGGCCTTTGGTCACATAGCACAGGTAGAGGGTGAGACTACAGGCTTCGTAGCCTCAAGAGATCTCCATATTAATGAGATACCTAAAGGCCAGAGGGCATAACTAATTAAGCATTCCTTCTCAGAACTTCTTCCTTGCAAAAGATATTTAACCTCAGGCCCACCCTGAGAACACAGGGTGCAGCTTCATCCACTTTCCGCCATGACAATAAACCTTTAAAACCATGGACTTCCTCTTGTCTTTGGGGCCTGCCAAGCAGAATCATAGAGGGGACCTTCAACCTATGAGCCACCACCTAGTCCCCTGCATCACGACTTCTCTGCATTTTAGCCATGGAGGTACATCAACTCAAGCAAGTTAGCCCAGCCAGCCATGACCCAGCCAAGTGAGTCGCCTAGCCCCAGAGCCTCATTTCCCCACAGGGTTTGCCAGAGTGCCCTTTTTGGCTACGAGTTGGTCTAGCCCATATGCCCCCCATTCCTAGTCCTTCTGTGGCCTCCCAGCAGTACCTGGGAGCCCAAAGGCTGAGACCAGTCAATCATCACCAGCCTTCTTGCCTGGGGGTCCCCAACCCAAGAACTCCGCCCAGGAAGTGGCACTATTAGAAGGTGTGACCCTGTTGTAGTAAGTGTGTCACTGTTGGTGTGGGCATTAAGACCCTCATCCTAGCTCCCTGGCAGCAAATATTCTGCTAGCAGCCTTCAAATGAAGATGTAGAACTCTAAGCTCCTCCTGCACCATGCCTGCCTGGATGTTCCTATGTTCCCGCCTGGATGATAATGGACTGAACCTCTGAACCTGTAAGTGAGCCCCAATTAAAT
>NW_021605456.1:7795-8481 GCF_004785775.1 Grammomys surdaster | reverse complement strand
GGTATGGGCAGTACTGAGCTGCCCAAAGCGGTTGCTGGGACCCAAACTCGGGTCCTCCGCAAGGGCAGCAGGAGCTCTCCGTGCTGAGCCAGCTCTCCACCCCCCTTCACTTTTTTTTTAAACAAAGGACCCTTGTTTTCATTCTGTGTCTGGCTCTGCACATATGAAGGTAATCTTGGTTAAATAATTTCCCAGTTATCATACAATTGGTAGATGTCACAGCAGGGATTTAAGTCTGTCCTTCCCAAGCTGGAGACATGGCTCAGTGGTTAGGAGTGCCTGCTACTCTTGCAGAGGACCAGAGCTTGAGACCCAATGGCCACAGCAAGTGACTCAGAACCATTCATAGTTTCAGTGCCATGGTGTCTGCTGCCTTCTTCTGGTCTCCTTCAGAAACCCTGCTCCCACCCCACTCTCAAACTCACATTATGCATAAGTAATAAAAATAACATAAATCCTTTAAAAAAGAGTCTGTGCTCTCAAATACTGCTATGCTGTACTAGTCCATTACTTAGAAATAAGCCCATAAGTGAATGTGAGGGAGAGGGAATGTATTTCTTTTTAAAAATGTGTGTGTGTGTGTGTAGGTGAACACCTTCCGTAGTTGTCATGTGGAAGTCACAAGACAACTTGTAGGGACTTCCTTCCTTCCTTCCTTCCTTCCTTCCTTCCTTCCTTCCTTCCTT
>NW_021605456.1:0-7695 GCF_004785775.1 Grammomys surdaster | reverse complement strand
CTCTCTCTCTCTTTCTCTCTCTCTCTCTCTCTCTCTCTTTCTTTCTTTCTATGATCTGATTCCGGAGCTCAGACTCAGATTGTCAAGCTTGGTGGCAAGTGCTTTAAGTCCCATTGGAGTATCTTCCAGCTCAGAAAGGAAATAGATCTGAAAAAACAAAAACAAAAACAAAACAAAACCCAAAGTTAGTACTAACAAGGTTTAGCAGGACTTTTGATGTCTTTTTCCAAATTAAAGTATGTATATTACTGAACCAGGGCCAGTGGCTGAGGGAAAGCATGTGTGGAGGCCTTTGTTGGGCCACCTTCTGTGAGCTGGGATTACAGGCCTACACCACCACACCCAGATAAGGATTAGAATAAATTCTGTGTGAGAGCCTGTTCACAGCCTTTCTCACAATAACCAGAGGTTTCCTCCTGGGCAGGTCATCAAGGGTTGAAGGGGAGACTGCGACACCTAGTGGTAGCAATGTGTTACTGAAAGGACTTGTTTTGTAAATTTTAAGACTGTCCTTTTTAAGACTCCGACACTTAACGCTTGTCATCCTAGTTTGTTTTACGCATTGTCTGAAAGTTTTAAAAAGACTTAGGACCCGATTGCCCTTTCATTGTTCTTACTTTTAGGGATGCGAGGGTCTGGGTGGGGTTTTGCCGTTATAGCCTAGGTTATATGGACAATCTCCTTCGTCTCTTCTGTGCTGGGTTTACAGGTATGGAGAAGCAGACCTGGCTCTGGATTGACTTTTAGAAGAGCAACGGTATAAATGCAAATGAAATTCTTACAGTTGTTAAAACTAGAGGTGTTAAGGTAATGCCTGAGCTCTCTGAACGTTCTCCTGCCTCAGAGTAGTAAAAACCATGCCAAGTCGCAGGCCGTACTGTGATCGTAACATTCAAATGCATGTTAAATTCTGCAGTATAACACATCCTGGAATCGTCATTGGGGCGTTTTGTTTAACAACATTGATAGTTTTCTTAGATGGCGTCGCAGTTACTCTTCTGTTGCTGTGAAGACACCATGATCCAGGCAACTTACAGAAGCTTGCATTTAATGGGGGCTTGCTCACAGTTTCAGAGAGTGAGTCCATTATCACCATGATGAGGATCGGGGTGGCAGGCAGGCAGGCAGGCAGGCAGGCATGGTGCTGGAGCAGTAGTTGAGAGCTTACCTTCAGATCTGCAAGACAGGAGGCAGGGGTGCGGGGCACAGAGACAGAGAGTCAGAGATAGAGAGACACAGAGACACAGAAACCGGGAGAAAGAGAGAGACAGAATCAGACAGAGACAGAATCAGACAGAGACAGAATCAGACAGAGACAGAGAGAGACAGAGACAGAGAGCGATAGGCAACATGGCTTCAGGTGTTGCCCGAGAGCGCTAACATCAGCATGGAGTTTGGCCGTAGCACGGGCCGAGGACATCAACACAGACCCCAGCTACAGTAGAACCTCAGCTCAGACAGGGCCCTTGGGGCAGCAATCCCCATATCACCACGGCCTTAGATGGCATTCATTGCAAGCCACTCCCAGCAGCCCGGTCCTCACCCGCCATCACATCCTGTCACCTCCCCAGTTCCGCCTCTCTCCACAGCACAGGTTTTCCATCTCTCTACCATGTATTTGTTCATTGTGATGCCGCCTGCAGCCCACGCTGTGAGGGAGAGCAGCCTGAGTCCACACAACAGTGGCAGGGCAGCTCCGTTTGCAATCATTTTTATCCTGAGGTGTTTGTGTGTTTTATCTAGTATAATCCAATAGGCTCATGGTATCTCTAACAATTGACTACTTCTTCCGAGGTAAAAATCAGTTGTCTACAAAGAAGCCTCACAGGTATAAAAACAAGTCTAATGGGCAGGCCGCGCGGCCAGCAGTAGATGACCGACAGGAACTCAGTTGTGTTTTTGGAAGGAAATTAAAGGCTACCAATAACAAAAGAACCTATTTTTTTCATTTTTTTTTTAGTAATCATTTTATTCATTTACATTTCAAATGATATCCCCCCCTTCCTAGTTACCCCTCCCCCACCCCCTCCCCTATCTCCCCCCTCCCCTTTCCCTCTATGAGAGTGCTCCACCCACTCACTCACTCCTGCCTCACTGCTCTAGCTTCTCCCTACACTGGGGCATCAAACCTCCACGGGACCAAGGCCTCCCCTCCCACTGATGCCCAACAAGTCCATCCTCTGCTACATATGTAGCTGGAGCCATGGGTCCCCCGATGTGTACTCTTTGATTGGTGGTTTAGTTTCTGGGAGCTCTGGGTGGTCTGGTTAGTTGATATTGTTCTTCCTTTGGGTTGTAATCCCCTTGAGCTCCTTCAGTCCTTCCCCTAGCTCTTCCATTGGAGTCCCCAGGCTCAGTCTGATAGTTGTGAGTATCTGCATCTGTATTAGTCAGGTGCTGGTGGAACCTCTCAGGGAACAGCCATACCAGGCTCCTGTCAGCAAGTGTTTCTTGGCATCAGTAGTAGTGTCAGAATTTGGTGTCTGCAGATGAGATGGATCCCTAGGTGGGGTGGTCTCTGGATGGCCTTTCCTTCAATTTCTGTTCCATTTTTTGTCCCTGTCTTTTCTTAAGACAGGAGCAATTCTGGGTTAGTATTTTCAAGATGAGTGAGTGGCCCCATCCTTCAACTGGTGGCCATGCCTGTCTACTGGAGGTGGTCTCTACAAGGTTCTATCTCCCCTTTGTTGCATATTTCAGTTGGGTCCTGAGAGACTCTTACTTCCCTGGCATCTGGGACTTTCCAGTAGCTATCCCTACTTCCTCATCCCCCACTGCTACATATTTTTACTGGATTTCCTGACACTCTGTACTTCTTTCCTGTCCCTTCCAATGCCTGATGCTGTCCCTTTTTCCTTCCCCCTCCTCTCTCTCAGGTTCCTCCTTCCCTCTACTTCCTGTGATTATCTTGTTCCCCCTTCTATGTAGGATTGAAGCACCCACACGTTGGTCTTCCTTCTTAAGTTGCATGCAGCTTGTGGGTTGCATTGTGTATATTCTGAGCTACTGGAATAACATCCACTTATCAGTGAGTGCATACCATGTGTGTTCTTTTGTGTCTGGGTTACCTCACTCAGGATGGTATTTTCTAGTTCCATCCATTTGCCTGTGAATTTCATGAAGTCATTGCTTTTAATAGCTGAGTAGTACTCCATTGTGAAAATGTACCACATTTTCTGTATACATTTTTCTGTTGAGGGACATCTGGGTTCTTTCAAGCTTCTGGCTATTATAAATAAGGCTGCTACAAATATAGTGGTGCATGTGTCCTTATATTACACATTGGAGCATCTTTTGCATATATGCCTACGAGTGGTGTAGCTGAGTCTTCAGGTAGATCTATATACAATTTTTTGAGGAACCACCAGATTAATTTCCAAAGTGGTTTTACCAGCTTGCAGTACCACCAGCAATGGAGGAGTGTTCCTCTTCCTCCACATCCTCACCAGCATCTGCTGTCACCTGAGTTTTTGATCTTAGACATTCTGATTGGTGTGAGGTGGAATCTCAAGGTCGTTTTGATTTGCATTTCCCTGATGACTAAGGATGTTGAACATTTCTTTAAGTGCTTCTCAACCATTCAAGATTCCTCAGTTGAGAATTCTTTGTTTAGCTCTGTACCCCATTTTTTTTTTAGTAACATTCTGCAGACACACTTTTATTCTTTATAGAAATGTCATTCCCTAGCACCCTTCCTTGTCTTTATCCATAGCAAAATAAATAGCTGCTCCCTCCAGAGGGATGACAGCAGTCCTGGGGGGTCCAGTGGAGATGAAGAACTTGCTGGAAGGCCTCAGTCCTGGCTCTAAGAGTCAGCTGTCATCATCCTCCTCCTCAGATTCTCCCTCAGACTCAGGTGCACTCTCGGGCAGATCATCGTCCACCTGCTGGAATCTTCCCGACTGGGCATCCCACATGTATTTGATGGTCACTTTGAATTCAGCCATCTCATACCCTAAGAGCTTCAGGACACGGGCCTGCCCTGATTCTGTACCCCATTTTTAATAGGGTTATTTGGTTCTCTGAAGTCTAACTTCTTGAGTTCTTTGTATATTTTGGATATTAGTCTTCTATCAGATGTAGGATTGATAAAGATCTTTTCCCAATCTGTGGGTTGCAGTTTTATCATATTGACAGTGGCCTTTGCCTTACAGAAGCTTTGCAATTTTATGAGGTCTCATTTGTCAATTCTTGATCTTAGAGAATAAGCCATTGGTGTTCTGTTTGGGAAATTTTCTCCTGTGACAATGTGTTCAAGGCTCTTCCCCACTTTCTCTTCTATTAGATTCAGTATATCTGGTTTTATGTGGAGGTCCTTGACCCACTTGGTCTTGAGCTTTGTACAAGGAGATAAAAATGGATCAATTTGGATTCTTTTACATGCTGACTGCCAGTTGAACCAGCACCATTTGTTGAAAATGCTGTCTTTTTTCCAGTGGATGGTTTTGGCTTCTTTGTCAAAGGTCAAGTGACCATAGATGTGTGGGTTCATTTCTGGGTCTTCAATTTTATTCCATTGATCTTCCTGCCTGTCTCTGTACCAATACCATGTGGTTTTACTCACTATTGCTCTGTAGTACAGCTTGAAGTAAGGGATGGTGATCCCCCCGAAATTCTTTTATTGTCAAGAATAGTTTTTGCTATCTTGGGTTTACAAAAGAGCCTATTTATAGATATAGTTTTACACACTCTAAATTCTTTCAAAAATCCTATAGCTGATAAACATGCTATCAAATTATCAAAATACAAAACTAACATACAAAAATAGATAGCTGTTTATATACCAATGAGAAGCATACTAAAAATTAAATCAAGGGACAATCTATTCAAAAACACCTGGAAGTGAATCAAGTGGCGAATGGATAAGGCAAATGTGACATGTGTACAAAATAGAATAATACTCAGCTATGGCGAAAACAGAATAATGAAAATTGAAATCACGTGGAAACACGTGCAAGCCCGGGAACAAATAAATGGTACTCGATGGAGTTAGCAGATGCAAAAAAACAAGTGATGCTTAGTGTCCATACGTGTAGATCCTAACATCAACACTTGCATGTTTCACTTGGGCTACATGTAGAATGCATGTAATTAAAAATGGGCCGTTGCAATCAACCGATTAAGGGAGGGAGATAGTTAAATATAGGCAAAGTCAAGGCAGAGAAGGGAATACTAGATGCTGAAAGGCTCAAATGTGAAGGGGTTGGGGGATGGATAAATGAGGGGGAAATTCCTAATAAATCCAAAGAGCCATGAAAAAGCCAAATATAAACCCATGACCTTGTAGCCCAGGCGGAATGCAGTTAGAAGAGCAGGGCAAGAAAGGTGACAAGGAATGACACTGGAAAAATCTTCAGGGCTGAAGATTTAAACAACAGTAACGGTATGAGGATAAATTAGCGTGAGAGTGGTGCAGGCTAACCCAAACTAAGGATGTAGCAAGATACCTCGGGCAATGCACCAATTTGTAAACTAGTTTATAATAGGTACTACATGGAGTTTCGACGACAATACTGCTTCCAGAAGACCTGCTTGTCTGTGTGTCTGTGTGTCTGTGTGTCTGTGTGTCTGTGTGTCTGTGTGTCTGTCTGTCTGTCTGTCTGTCTATCTGGTTTCAGTGAATCTCCAAGAACCATGGGTGGGACACCTCCTCCTGAGTTATTTCCCACTGCTGTGGGAAGCCCACCGTAGCTAAGTGGAGAAGCCCTACTGCTGTCTTTACTATACTTTGGTATTGATTTCCCAGTGATCTGCCACCAAAATGACCAGGAAAGTCCCTACTAACTGGCTTTCCTAGTGTTAGAAGGTGTGATATCTCCCAGGATTGGCAGACAGTCATCAGTGATTTTATCTGGTCATGGACGTTTCGAGATGCTCCAACAAGTCTTTATCTCAACGGGAGCCATCACAGTGGCCATGTGGGTAACTGAGCACTTTCAGGTTGGGTGTGAGACCTGTGCCATAGGAAGGACTTAGTGCCTGAGACTGCAAAGCTTGTACAAAGCTTGTGACTGTGCAAGTCATAGGTGAGATTGGGATTCAATATCTGGGAAGTCGTAGCACAAACTCAGGAGAGAGACTGGTGAAACTTGAAAATCGTAGTCGGAGTGGGCATCTGTTGTCTCTGAGAGTCTGTAGCACGTGTTCAGGCCCTTTCAGGGATTAGAGTCTCCAGTATCCGGCTTAGTGTTTGATTATCAGTACTGAGGGGAACTTCTTTTCTCATCCAGTCTATTTAGTGTGCTGCATGCTTCTTGTACCTCCACAGGCATCTACTTCTTTAGGTTAGAAAAAATTTCTGCTATGATTTTGTTGAAAATATTTTGTGTACCTTTGACCCTCATTTCTTCTCTTCCTTCTCTTCCTATTATTTGTAGATTGGTCTTTTCTCCCAGATTTCCTGGATGTTTTATGCTAGGAGTTTTTTTTTTTTTTTAATTTCTTTAGTTTTTTTGTTTTTGTTTTGATTTAACATGTTCTTTGACTGTGGTATCCATTTCTTCTACAGTGTCTTTAGTGAATGAAATTCTCTCTTTGATCTCGTGTGTTTTGTTGTTGAGGGCTTGTTAAACCTGAGATTCTCCAGAGAAAGACCAGTTCCACAATTTTGAGCTGAATTTGAAGTAAGCTTTCATTAAATGCTGACTGGGATGATGAACTCTGGCCAGGTCCATTTAGGGTTTCCCAGGAAATGACCATTGGGAACATTTTGAAGAAGCATAAAAAGGCAAAACCACAGGGCCACTGTCTTTCCCATCAGGTCCAATAAAGGACAAACATGCATCCTGATGTATTACCTGCCTACAGACCTCCTCCATCCTATCAAGCATATCCAGTGCAGCCGGGTCAAAGGAACTTGGGGAGTGAAAATGTAAACAATAGCCTCCAGCTCGTCACTCTGCTTCTTACAGTTTGCCTCCGAGGCTCCTGTTCAGGTGCTTAAAGTTTTCATTTCCAGATTTCTCAGTTTGTATTTTCTTTATTGACTCTATTTCCATGTTCAGGTCTTAAAATATTTTATATATTTCCTTCCATTCTTTGTGTTTTCACAGACTTCTGTAAGGAATTCATTCATTTCCTCTTTAAAGACCTCTATCATGTTCATAAAGGCTATTTTAATGTCTTTTTCTTGTGTTGCAACGATGTTGGGATACTCAGATAGTCCTGAGTGCTAGGGATGCTGGGCTCTAGTGGAAACATTTTATCCTGGCTGTCATTGTGGGTTTACACTTGTGCTTAGGCATCTGGGGTTGCTAAGAGTGTGGTTCCAGGTGCTGACATCTGCTCTTGTCTTTGTCAGTTGAGTTTTTTGTTCCATGGTTTTGATTGCCCCCTTATTCCCTTAGGCCCAAAGGGTAGTTTGGTGTCTGTGTGGTGTCTGGCATGAGATTTTTCTGGGATCCTGGTAGGTGTAGGCACTGGGGGGTTCAAGGTGAATGTGTTTCTGGATATTGGGAGCTGACAACACTGGGGATGGTTTGGAGGCAGAGGAAGTCCCAGGAGGGAGGAAAGCAGGGCGATCTGCCAGGATTTGCTCAGAACCTGGGAATGGGACAGAGAGTGAGGAGAGGCTGCAGCAGAAGGCCTGGCATTGAGACTGGGGGATTGGACTTGGAGGGATGGAGAGAGAGAGAGAGAGGTAAAGATCTGCAGTTTGCTTACTTGTTTCCCTGGTCAGTGTGTCCTATGGGTTCC
>NW_021605455.1:4608146-4616573 GCF_004785775.1 Grammomys surdaster | reverse complement strand
TTTTTTTTTTTCCTAGACAGAAGCATTTTTAACTTCACAAAAAATGATTTGTTGATTGCCTGTCTTATTTTCTGTCCTATGGGTATCTTATTCTTACAAGTTGAAGCATATTCTAATTTTTTCAAATAGTCGTTTTAGAGTACCACATCTTATGTTTTGCTCTTTGATCCATCTGGAGTTGAGTTTTGGACAAAGTGAGAGACTTTGACCTGGTTTCATGCTTCTGCATACAGATATCCAGGTTTCCCAGTAATATTTGTTGAACTTGCTATCTTTTTTCAATGTATGCTTTGATAACATTGTAAAACAAATGGGTACCTGTAGTTTCATAAACTTCTATCTAGGCCCTCACTTCTATTCCTTTGATATATCTCTACTTTTGTACAAATATCATGCTGGTTTTGTTACTATGGCTTCAGTGTAATTTAAATAAAGTATGGCAATACCACACATTGTATTTGTTCAGGATTGCTTTGTCTATCCTTGATCTTCTCTACTTCTATATAATTTTTCCATATTTTTAAATTTTGATTTCTTGGAATTTTGATTGAGATTGCATTGTATCTGTAGACTGCTTTTGGTTGGATGACTGTTTTTATACTGTTAAGTCTTCTAACCCTTAAGAATGGAAGGTCTTTCCATCATTTGACGTCTACCTCAATTTCTTTTCTTGGTGATTAAAGTTTTTATTATATAGATCTTTTGTTTCCCTGGTTAGGGTTATTCCTAGTTATTTTGTTTTTTTGTGTGGTTATTGTGAGTGGGATTGATTCTTTTTTCTCCATCAATATGCTTGTCATTGTTATATAAGGCAGCTACTGTTTTATTGTGTTAATTTTGTATCCTGTCACTATGGTGAATGTGTACCAAGTTTAAGAGGTATATGTGTGTGTGTATGTGTGTGTAGTCATTAAGGTCTCATGTATATATTCACATCATCTGTAAATAGGGATACTTTGATTTTTATCTTTTCCTATTTGCACCCTTTTTATTTCCTTCACTTGTCTTATGGCTCTAGGAAAGACTTTTAGCACTTTATTGAATGAGGGTGGAGAAAGTGAACATAGTTGAACAATTTATGGCTTGTGTGGGATTGCTTTGAGCTTTTCTCCATTTAGTATGATGCTTCATAAAGACCTCTTCACTATTTAGAAGTATGCTTCATACAACCTTACACCAAACCCAGATACTAGTGTGGATGCCAAGAAGTGCATGCTGACAGGAGCCTGATATAGCTGTCTCCTGAGAGGCTCTTCCAGAGCCTGACAAATACAGAGACGGATGCTTGAAGTCAACCATTGGACTGAGCATGCCCATTCAAGGAGTTAGAGAAAGGACTGAAGGAGCTGAAGGGATTTTCAACCCCATAGGAAGAACAATATCAACCAACTAGACCTCCCAGAGCTCCCAGAGACTAAACCACCAACCAAAGAGTACACACGGAGGGACTCCAGCCTCATATGTAGCAGAGGATGGCCTTGTCCAGCATCGATGAGAGGAGAGGCCTTTTGTCCTGTGAAGACTCGATGCCTCAGTGTAGGTGAACGCCAGGCCGGGGAGGTGGGAGTGGGTAGGTGGGTCGGGGAACATCCTCATAGAAGCAGAAGGAGGGCAATGGGATAAGGGGACTGTGGAGGAAGGACTGGAAAAGGGGAAAACATTTGAAATGTAAATCTAGCATGAATTTTAATGGTGTAACTGGTGAAAAAGTTAACTCCACCAGACTCCTTGAATAGAATTGCATTTTAGTCTTGAAGGATTTGTAGGGATAGAGAAAATTCAAGTTGAGACAAGCAGAGGTATAACTAGGAAGACATGCAGAAGCCCAACCATTGAGACCTTCCAGTTTCTGTTGCCAGATATTTGAACAGGGACTCTATCTTTAGCTTCTCTTTTAAAATTAATAAATACAATTTATTCGGATCATTTTATCTTTACAGAAAAACAAAGCAGAATGCTCATTTGCCTTCCCTTATCACCAATTTTATTTTTAACATTTTTTATCATATTATATTTTTAACATTTTATATCATATTCATTAGGCATTTTGAACAAATAATAATAAGTGAATACATAAAGCTTATAATTCACATTAGAGTCAACATTTTGCATTCACTTCACAATTCACTGGGATTGACAATGTACAGCATCATATACCATGTTGTGTCATAGAGAAAATTTTCAGTGCCTAAATATCTTTTGTATACCACCTATTTATCCTTAGTCCTCTCATGGTTCTTTTCAAATGTAAAAATCTGGAGGTTTATAAGATAAGCGAGTGTACCAGTTCTGCTTGATCCTGCATAGTCAGGTTTTAAAGGGAAAGATTAAGAGTGGAACATCATTCAGTGGAATAATTGAATGTCTGCTTTACCTCCATTACTCCACGTACTTCCCTTCCTGTCTCTCCATTATCCCCTGCTAAATTTAACAGCCAGACATTTAGAATCCTAACAGTGGCCTTAACTTCCTTCTTCAGCATCTTTAGCCCACTCACTGGAAGACATGAATTAATGAGCTCCATCAAACTCTTAAAACATTGTAAAGTTTGATTTTTATAAGACAGAGATCTGAATAAAAGGTGAAAATAACAGAAAATATTAATCAGGAAGCTAAACTGAGTTTGAAGCATTGTTGTGTTTGTTAATAGTCACATCTGAGCTGAAATAGTCTTGCATATCTGTAACTCCAGCACTTCTGAAGCAGAGGCATGAGGATTGTGAGTTCAGGGCTATATGGAAAGACCTTGTCTGAAAACAACAACAAAACAACAGAACAACAAAATGATATCATAATCATCACTACCATCATCATCATCATCATCATCATCATCACCATCATCAACAACAACAACAATGCCATAGACTTTCCCTGGGACTACTAGGCATTTTTAAAACCCCAGAATATGACACCTAGTAATGAGACTATTACTGTGGATAATAGCAGCAGAGAAACACACCAGGATACCCCTAAGTTCCCAACAACTATTACAAGACATTTTGTGTGTGGGGCTGACATTTTAAAAAGTATCCTTTTGCTTGTATAAAATTTCCATCTGACCTTGCAGAGAAGACTTGGTCAGAAAAAGAAAATGAAAATTTGTCATTGTGTTAATATGGCATTCGAGCTTTGCTGCAGACACCAAGAGTTCTCCCTTTGGGGGATGCAAATGCTCTCTCAAGTCTGCTCCTCAGATGAGATCACACAGAGAACCTCCTTCTGAGATGGAAGGCTTATCTCATGGATATGGACATACACTACTGGCCATCTCTGCACAAATATGAATCAAGAATGTTAGGACTATTTCCTGTTTTTCCCAATCTGAGATTTTCTAATTTTCTAATCTGAGATATTGCCTTTTCTATCAGGACCTTTTGATTTTATGCAGGGATAAACAGTATTAAGAAGGCTGGGAAATTGCGCTATCAAGCTTTAAGCATATGCTTAAATTTGTTTACCACAAACAACAATAGCACATCTTAGCCACTGTTACTGCTATCCTAGCAACAAGGCTGAGATTGCATCTATCAACAGAACACCCATGAGGCAAAGACAAGCAATTACAAAAAAAAAAAAAAAAAGCAATGATCTTTATGCAGCAGCCAATTGCCAGCTCAGAGCCCTGTTTCCGACTGTAGCTCCATTTTTGGAACAGAGTGGAAAATAGAACTCAACAGGCATTAGAAGCCCATTTCTGTGTTTAGTGCAATGAACAGCTGGAAATTCTTTACTTAACTCAGTAAACCTACAGTAGGTTTATTTGCCTAAATGGCACTGATTCTCAACTTTCCTAATTCTGTGACTCTTTAATACAGGTTTTTATGTTGTGGTGACCTCAACTCTAAAATTACTTCATTGCTACTTTACAATTGTAATTATCCTTATGAATTGAAATATAAATGCCTGATATGCATGATGTCTCATATTTGATCCCTGGGAGAAGGTTGTCCAATCTCCCTCAAAGGGAGATTAACCCACAGGCTGATAATCACTGCTCAGCAGGAAAAAAACAGCTCATAACTGGGTAAGACTGAAATTTTAAGATTGTCTGTGAAAAAAGTTTTTTTTTTAAATTTTAATTACAAATATTAAAATAGAGTTCTTAAAGGTAAGAATGGAAATTTAAATTAAATGTATATAATTTCGTGTTTACTTTAGATGAGCATGTTTAGGTGAACTAAATTTATGCTTGATATGCTTTAGATAGTGTATTTCAATCACTCACACTCTGTAGTCACATATTCCAACTGCGAATGGACAGAACTACTTCAGGGAGGGAGGTGAAGAGTATTCAAATATAAAGAGATGGTTCATTCATTAGATTTAGTGGACATGATGATGAGTGAACAAGGTTTTATACTAACTCCCCAAGATGATAAAATAAGTTAGACAGGTTTCCCATTCACAAAAATATTTTTTTTAAATATAAGTAATTCAGGTAGAATATGTATTAAATGAGAAACTAAGAGAAAATAACAAAATGGAATGCTGTGATTTGTTAGGTGATTTTTGACACTCCTTGAAATAAGTTATTTTTAGCTTAGTGTAGAAAAGTCAGATTATCTACAGATTCAGAATATGACAAAAGTGGAGTGAAAAGAGTAACACAGCCTCACAACTTCTTTTGGTGATTTACACCTTGATTCTGCTTTCATCATGAATTCCTAATAACTTCTAAGATTGAAGCTTTAATCTAGGTCTTGTAACATGCACAAGCTAATTGTGCCTTGGACTGATCTTTAGCTGTCTCCGAGTTTAGTAATTCATTGCCTGAAACTCTGTGTTTTACAACCGAAATTTATATTCTCCTAGGCCTGGAGACTAAAATTCAAAACTGAAGTATCCACCTAGCCATGCTTCCTAGAAAAGCTCAGTTAGTATTGATGATTCAGTGTATCTATGCCGTTAACTGGTTACTTTGGTGCTGACATTTGTTCCCATCAATGTGACTATTAATGAGGCAATTGACATGGTCAAACCTGCCCAGGTATGATGGTTAGTGTTGCTGTTCAATAAAGGAGGTAGCCTCTGGTCATGCCTGTAGGGGTTATCTTAATTTGTTACTTGGTGAAGGAAGACTTATGTAGACTGTGGGAGGGACTATTCCCTAGGCAGGGAATCTTGACTACATAGAATGGAGAGAGGAAGTTGAGCACTGACACACACTCATTGTTACCTGTTTATTAACTGTGGATGAACAAATGTTAAAAGAAGGTCCTTAAATTGCTTTTATCAACATATTTTATCATAGAACCAGAAAAGAAACATACCAAGTTTTCACAAACAGACTATGCATATTAGCACATTTTATTAATCCCATGAAGGTTGATTCTCAAATCCTTAAGTATCTTAGATCATTAGTGAGTATTAAAGAAGGAAAAAACAATTACATAGGCAATAGGATATATGGCAGGGAACGGAAACTATATGTATAAAGTAGACAGAAATAAACTATGTGGTGGTAGACATGAGAATAAAATATTTAAGGAGATGGACAGAGATTCAGCTCCGTGAAGCATGAACACCAGAGTGGATGCTCGTTACTACATAAAGTGTGAAGAAATAGAGTACGTATATTAAATGAGGATTTGGAAGATTCTGTGTTTTTACTGCTGACTTTTAAGTGATGGTATATTTCAAATATAATGGAATGGGATAGGAATATCCTGAAAGGAAAAAATCACAGAAAAAACACGAGTGAAGATTTGAACTCACATAGGGAAGCTCAAGAAGACACCGTCATAAGATCCATGTGGAATGTGAAATGAAGAATAGCAAGAAAATTGATTTTCTTTGTGCGAATGTATACCACTTTGCTTTCTAAATATACGTACGTTTTTGGGGGGACCAACAGTTACTTTACTTTTCTTTCTTTAGTGCATCTGTCCATGAGTTATCAATTTCATTGCTTTGATATTTGTTTATTAGTATACACTAATTCTTTCTAGTCTTGAGTTTGAATTATCACTTTTATGTACTACTTTTTTTAAAAAAATTACATCTGTAACTCTGACTTCATTTCAAAAATCCTATCAAGCTTCTCGTTGATTTTTCTTTTTTCCTTCATCCCCAAGCCCACATTTCTTTCTAACTCTACTTTTTGCTACCATCCATCAAAGTCATTCTTTTCAATTCAACTGCAATTCTTTCTAAGACCTTGAAGTTCTGACCAAATAAGCTCTCAATGAAAGGGCTCTAAAGGCTGCACTTCATCTGGGCAGAACATTAGAGCCTACTCTGGATGGGGGATGTGAGTGAGCCATCGAGGGCATGACCATGGGAAAGCTGGCCCTATCTCTTGTTTGCTGTGTACTAGTAATGCCAAGAGAGAGATTCTCTCCCCTCCCTTTTGCCCTTGCCACCAGCAGTGGGCAGGAGAGCTGGGCCTGACTATGAGAGTCATGAGAGTAGGAGAGCTGGCCCTGCCTATGCCCTTGCCCCTTGCCTGCTGCAACACTCAGGACAGCAAGTCCTTATCTCACTTGGGCAGCACAGTAGAGCTGAACCTGGTGATGGGGGTATGGGTGAACCATCCCTGAGGATGTGAGTGTGGGAAAGCTAGCCCCTCAACTTATCTGATGGGTCAGCATGGGCAAAGGAGAGAGTCCTTCCTCCACCCTCACTTTTTGCCATCTGTGGCAGGTGGAGAAGCTGGTTCTAAGGTCATGAGGCCAGGAAAGCTGGCCATGCTGCTCACCTGCAAGAGAGAGAGCAAGCTTTGCACTTCACCTGGGCAGCACAGTAGAGCTGGCCCTGGATAAGGGGGTTACAGGTGAGCCAGCCTGGGGATGTGAGCACAGAAGGGCCAACCCTGCCTCCGGTATGCTAGGCTGTGGCCTGGATCAGGGAGAGATGCCCTCCTTCCCTCCCTCTCTCCTTACTATTTATGGCCAGCAGGAAATCTGGCCCAGGGTCATGAGATTGGGAGAATTGGCCATGTCCCTTAACAGCTGCAGCACTCAGGAGAACAGGCCCTGAACTTTGCCTGGGCAGCAGGGTAGAGCTGATCCTGGTTACAAAGGATGCCAGTGAGTGTGCCCTGAAGGTGTGAGAGCAGGAGAGCCTGACCAGCTCAGATACCTCTCAGGACCAGATTCAGGGCTCAGAACTGGTACACCCTAATTGGTGAATTGCTGGAGTGTATGAAGGGGCCAGTCCTTCAGATCTGAAACTACAGGCACTCCAAGACACAAGAGAACAAGAGGATATCTGAGAGGCATCCCAGTGAAGTTCCAGTATTGACAGTATCAGAAGCCAGAGGCCTTGTACAGACCAACAAATTGTTGCAATGAAAATTTGCAAGCAAAGAAGTGTGGACAAAAATTATGTTGTGGGACACACTTTGACACACTACAGCTTCCACAATGAGAATTTGTTCTCTGTTGTTGGAGGAGGTTGCAAGGATGGAGAGTGGGTATGAGGGAAGGGGGAGATGAGTGGGACTGTGGTGCATGCTGTGAAATTCACAGAGAACTAATGAAAAGTTAAAAAACAATAAAGGCCTTTCAAAGGACCCCATCCTTCAGATGTCCCAGTTCCCTTTCATTGGATCTGAGTGGCTACCATTTATTCCTCTCTCATGAATGCCAGGGGGACAGAATTGCTCAGTGAATTTGAGAAAAGTGATGGGACATCTTTACTAGTATCACAGTGATGAGGATATTAACTTTTATAAGAATGTCTGCATTTTGGAAAAGAAAGCCTGAGAAGAGTCATGGAAAATTTGCCAGTGATGGAACAAAGTTTTGGTTGTGATCGACTGGGAATACTCTCTACAGTGACATTTAACACGGATGGTGATCCACTCAACCTAAAAATAGGCAATGATGCCCTAAGATGAGATGAAATGATGGACCATCGTTCTCTGTCTTGATAGGTCATAAATAGGTTATCACCCAGCTCTGACAGTTAATATCTTAAATGCAATGAAGCTGATCTTCCACAAAGCAGCCAAGCAGAATCATTATGAAACTTTTCTCAACATTAAAATTCTCAGGAGTGATTTTTTTTAAAAATGAAAATAAAAAATAAAGAAGAAATATTACCAGTGTGTTGGAACTTAGTGCAGTGAGAATATACAGGGTAGGACTCTTGCTTTAGAGTTTTCAAAACCTGCTTTTCACTTCTGGGTGATATGTCAGGTAAAATTCTTACTCCTTTGATGTAGTTTAGGAAAAGAGTGAGTATAAGAAGGGATATATTGAGAACAGGTGATATATACTTGATAGATGGCTTATCTCAGGAACATTCTATGGTCTTGGCAAGAATTCCATCCAGGAGCTCTGGTGGTCTCCCCACCCCCTCTCTGTCTCTCTGTCCCTCCTTCCCTCCCTTTCTCTTTCTCTGACTCTTTCTCTCTCTCTTTCTCTCTCTCTTTCTCTCTTTCTCTTTCTCTCTCTCTTTCTTTCTTTCTTTCTTTCTTTCTTT
>NW_021605455.1:4607173-4608046 GCF_004785775.1 Grammomys surdaster | reverse complement strand
TTTCACATCATGAACCCCAATCCCAATAATCTCCCCATCCCTTCAGATCCATCCTCCTCCCTTGCAACCTCCCCCTCAGAAGGAAATTATGACAGAAAGAAAATCTCGTGTTGGAAGCTGTAGTGTGTTATAGTGTGTCACACAGTCTACTCATCTTTACTTGCAAAAGTTTATCACAATGAGTCATTGGTCTGTTTTGAGCCCTTTGGCTTCTGCTATACTATCTACACTGGATCCTCACAAGGACTCATCTGGGATGTCCTGTTGTTGCCCTGTGTCATGGAGATCCTATAGATTTGGATCTGTAGAACTGATCTATAATGAAACTGTCTCTGAGGTACCAGCTCCTGAATAATGACAGAGAGAAATTTTATTATGAAAGATTTTGGCCTTAGCTTAGGCTTGTTGGTCACTAACTCTTATATTTAAATTGGCTTATTGCTACTAATGGGAATTCTGCCATGTGGTTCATTATCATCTGAGTACCAGAACTTCTTCCTGGTGAATCTCCTATTGAGACCCTTTCTCAGAGCTCCTAACTCTGACCAAAAGTCCCACCTATCCTTTCCTGCTTTTCTGTAGGCTGTAAACCAATTAAAAGGTGATGCAGATGTTTACAAAACACTGAGACAGGTGATGCTTCATACAAAGATAACCTTTATGTAGTGCACAAAATGACAGGTGACAGACACTTGTCCAACACAAGCTTAATACTTGCAAGAAGCTTAACAGTAGAGAAACCCGAGTTCACCTGCCCTCAACCAACCTCATGAACCAGTAGTCTCCAAGGCCCAAAGCCCAGAAAGCTGCTGGAAAACTTCATCTTTTCCTTCCTTCCTTCCTTCCTTCCTTCCTTCCTTCCTTCCTTCCTTC
>NW_021605455.1:4600497-4607163 GCF_004785775.1 Grammomys surdaster | reverse complement strand
TTCCTTCCTTCCTTCCTTCCTTCCTTCCTTCCTTCCTTCCTTCCTTCCTTCCTTCCTTTTGTCTTCCTCTCTCCTCCCTTCCTTCTTCCTCTCTTTTGTTCTTTTTAAAAATTTGCTCGCTTGTGGCATTTTGCTTTGTCATCTTGACAGTCTACAATCATCCAGTCTCAGGGAGGAATTTCCAGAGCATGTTGGCCTGTGGACTTGCCTATGAGGGATTTTCTAAATGGGATTAATTGAGGTGGAAAGACCTCATTTGAATGTTGGTGGTGCTATTTCCTGGTTCAGGACGTGGACTGGCTAGAAACATAGCAATGGTCTGAGCACAGATACCTGTGCCCATTGCTCTCTTCTGACCAAGGGTAATTTGATCAGTTCAAGCTCTTAGTGATATAAATTCCTTGCTATGAGGGAATGTAGCCCAGAATTGTGAGAGAAAAATAGTTACTTTTACCCCTATTTTTTACTTGCTAGGGAATTGTATTAGCAATAGGAAATAAACCCAAGGCTCACATTCTATTTCAGAGATTGAGTTCATAGATGGAAGTTAACCTATTGAGTAATTGGAAGCTACAGACAAATTGCAGTTCTAGACTTAAATCAAAATTAGAAGTGATAGAGAAGGCCACTATTTGAAGTTTTAACTTCTTCACTCTTCTTCTTTTCCCTAGGTGTTGTGATGCTGCAACATTCCACTTCATCTGTAAACTAGGACCTAGTCTTCCTGTCCTCAGATAACTGTTTGTCATTCTCCATGAGGCCATATTTTCATGATTGGGGACAGAAAGGTTTTGTAGCAGGACAAGGAATCAGGCATTGGACAACTTTTTATATAAGTTACTTGTGTCTTCAGGACATGTTCAATCCATTTGTTCACTAGTTACTGCCATGTATGTCTAAATTATGGCTTTGTGACACAAATGGCATCCCTATTATCATGGGAAGTTCAGATTCCACAGTATCTTAGCTCATCATCAAGAAGTTTCCACCAATAATCAACAGCTATTTCTTAAAAGGGAAGTAGTTTGTGGATGATGGAAGTGCCTTGCTCCAAAATCTCAAGAGTCTCCACTATGAGTCACACGTGGGGGCCTGGCAAAGGTTCAAAACAGCCTTCGACACCTCAAGTATCATTGGGTCTGCTAGATTATATGGTTCAAGTGGCAGAGCAGTCTGGACCTTTGAAAAACTTTCTCCCTTTCCAAGTTTCACCCAAACCTAAGACCTTTCTGAATTACTAGGTGAATGGGTTATAGTAAGACACCCAAGTGAGGATTGTGGTACATTAAAAATCCAACTAGCCCTACTAAATATTGTGATTCTTTTTCTGTAGTAAGAGAAGACAGGTGCAACAACCTTTTCCTCACTTCAGAAGGGATATCTCTGCATACTCCACCCTCCTGGACTCTGACTTTTTACTGAGGTAGAAGGCCCACGAATTTGGCTTATATTTATTTCCCCTCCTCAGATGCACATATGTTTTACCTACAGGTTCCTGCTCATTAGGCTCAATCAGCATAATGTTATCAATGCAATGAATTTGTTTGATACTTTGTTAGAGAGACAGGTGATCAATATCCCCAAACCACTAAGTTATGACACAGGGATGAGAATTAATACACCCCTGAGGTATAACAGTAAAGGTGCACTAGTCTTGCTAGCTAAAAGAAAATTGCTTCTGGTTGTCCCTATGGACAAATATGAAGGATAAAAAACCTCTCACACAACATTTGTAAGATCAACATCTTTATCCTAAGTTCCAGGAAATGTGTTCATCTGATCAAGTAAGGCAAACACATCTGGTATACAGCTGTAATTGGAGCTACTACTTGATTAAGTTTGTGAAAACTAACTGTTATTATCCACAATACATCTGTCTTTTGCACAGGCCAAATAGGAGACTTAAAAGGGGATCTAGTTGGAAACATAGTCCCTGTATTTTTCAAGTCTTTGATGGTAACACTAATGTCTTTAATCTCCCTAATGATGCAATACTGATATTGGCTCAATCTATTCCCTGGTAAGGCAATTTTAATGGCTTCCATTTGGCCTTTCAGAATGTAATTGCCTGTGGGATGGTAAAACATGCCAGGAAGCTTGGTGGATAGAACAGGTTGAGACCCTGGAAACTCACACCTGAGATGGTAGGTGTCTCCTTGCTCCCTGCCAAACTCCTGGCCTGGAACACGTGTCACACTTCTCACATAAGGAAATGTGACCCAGAACAGAATTCTCCATGTTAATGAGGTAACTAGAGGCCCTGAGGCTTTAGCCAATAAGCTCCTCTTCCTGGGCATTCCTCCCTACAAATGTATTTAATCTCTGGTCCACCTGAGAAGTTGGTATGCATCCATTTCCCCCCTATGAACAACCAGTTAACAATATGGAACCAAGGACTGTTTCTTTCATCTACTACTACAATGAGGAACATGGAAAAGGCCTTTGTCTGCAGAGCCATAACTTAACTCTCCCATAGAGGTCCTCTGGGCTTCCAGTCTACCACTACCAAGCTAAGAACAATCACTGGTATGCTAAGAGAGAGCCCCCCCCACTAGATGCCATTCTTAGCCTGCAGAACCCTGCCTTTGCTTCCAACTTCTCACAACTAGATATCCAGGGGTTTGGGAGTCTCCAGTCCTGCCCTCCTTGTGGGCCTGTGGACACTCCAATCCTTTGTTCTTGACTTTTCTCTGTGGCACTCTAGGGACAACTGGGTGCCCAGTGGTTTTAGAACCACAACTTTGGCTTTCCCACATCTCAAACTGGGTTTTCCCACCCCTAGAGTGGTGTCTTGGTGCTTCCCTAAAGCCCAGTGCCAGTGGCAGTGCTTGGAGACACAGTCAAGTAGCTCCCTGCATTTTGCATCCCAAGTGGCTGCACCCTGTAGCAGGCAGAATGTATACCCACAATTGCCCTTATTCTGAAGGTCAGAGAATCCACTCTGCCAATTCTATCTCTTGCAATTATGCATTTGGAGCCTGGAGAAATAACCACAGAATGGGTTAGTAAATCCACTGGACTCACAGTGAATTGGAATTTGAATAAATCTCCACTTGTCATCTAGACTTCTTAAGTCCCTACTGTAACTGAAGAACCACAATGTGCAGTTTAGTATCTCCAGTGTCTACTTGTTTCAGAAAGTCCAGATTATTTCCTTTCTTCCACTGAACTGTTATCAAACTCTGAAGTTACAGTTCCCTTTGGGGGAAGGATAGGGAAAGATTAATTGGTAAATTTTCTGTTAGTGTAGCAAATTCCTTCCTCAAGGATTGAAGAACTTTGGTTCTGTAAAGAGGCTCAAATTTGAAAATTAGTTGTGGAGTTATGATTTAAGGTAGCTTACTTTTTGGAAGTGTTTGGCCTATACAGCTTGACCAAGAATTGATCATTTTGTCTACTTTACTTCTGAGAAAAGCATGATTAATTAAGTAGTGCCAAAGGTTTGTACAAGTTAGACTACTATGAACTTCATTTAGTCTATGCTGTTCATCATGGTCAGTGCAACTTGCTGGGAACTGCACTCAGGACCTCTGGAAAAGCAGTCAGTGCTCTTAACTGCTGAGCCATCTCTCTAGCCCCTCTGATTTACATTTCTTCTACCATCATTTCACCTGCTTAAAATCTATTCCCACACAAACCTTTAAACACTTGTTTTTATGAATCAGAAAACCTATTATTTATAAGTGAGGCAGTCTTCTTATAGGTTGTGCTTAAAAAATACAACAATTATGTGTATGTGTTTATGTCTGTGTGTGAGTATATACACATGAGTTCAAGTGTCCTGTAGGCCAGAGGCCAGACTCATTGGATTCTTCTGGAACTGGAGTTACAGTCAGTTGTGAGCTACCTGACATAGGTACTGGAAACTGAACTCAGGCCTTCTATAAGGACAGTATATGTTCTTAACCTTCAAGTCATCTCTCTGGTCTCATGGCTTATACATTTTACATAATCATGAGAGTCCTGATTATAGATCTAGACATAAAGACCTTTAATCTTTATAATTTATAAAAGCAAAAGTGTTAAAAATATATGTGGGAATGAGTGGACACTGAGAGACATCATTTTGTTGTCTGGAATCTCCTTCAGGGAAGAGCATTGCAGGTTCTACAGACAATGCAGGACTAATTTTTTAAGTCAAGGGTAGAGTGGGAAATATTGAAGTGGGTAGGAGTTGGGGTGCCTCTGTTGAGCATGTGAAGACTACTTGACTAGGTAAAATGAATCTATCAGAATCCAAGAGTTCAAAGGCTTCATCTCCCTTAGGATCAATTCACAAGCCTCTGAACCTCACAGTACAGGACTCGACTCTGAATCAGCTGGGACACAAACTTGACTTGTAAGTCAACCAATTGTACAATGAAGCCTTGGGTTTAGTTTAAGGTGACTTCACTGCTATGGCTGCTGGAAAAAAAGATTCTCTTCTAGGTCACACTTAGAAACTTTTAGATTGTATATATGCAGCTGGGAAATTTCATCCATGAGCTTAGTTTTCTTTTGTTATTTTATGTGGAGATGCTAGAAGTAGCTAGCTAACATCAACATATTTCATGCTTTTTTATAAATGTTCAAAAGTTTTATCTATAGAGCCACCATATTCCTTACTCCTCACAAAAAGTATCAAATGAATTTATCATAATAAGTTCTTTAAATAGTTCACATCAAGGATTTTCAGTGTTGTCGAGCTGCCTGTGGAGTCCTCAGTAACTATAGGCTTTATCTATTTGGAAAGTCAGATCTAGAGAGTACCAAGACCACTAGAGAAACTCATCCTTACAATTCTGTTGCTCTAAAACCACTCCTGACAGCCAAATATGTATTACTCAGGATTCTTTAGAGAAACAGAACCAATAGAGTAAATACATAATACAAAGGGGATTTATTATAATGGCTTATGTGGACAGGGGTGGGTAATTTAAAATGTTACATATTCACAGAATAAATGGTAAACTTAACACCTGTTCATTCTACCAGGATGGACACCTTAGTAGTCCTAACTTATCAGTAAAGGTTACTGGAGAGCTGCTGGGTTTTAGTTCATGTCAAAAACTGATGAAGCTGAGTTCAGGATGTCATGTACAGAGAGAGCAACAGGGGTGACGCACTTACCAACAAAGAAGGCGGCAAAAGCACCACCACTTTCTTCTTCAACCTTTCACACCTGAACTGCTACTCAACGGTGATTGTTTACTCTGCAGAAGGTCTCTTTTCACAGGTAAGCCTTCCAAGCAATATCCTCAAAGACCCTCAGAGATATGCTGATCAAGATCTAATCAGGTTGACCAAAGTTTTCTATTACATACAATAATCAATGAATTGGAATCAGTAATAACACTGTTTTTCTAAAAGAAATGCCTAGGACCCAAAGCATTTATTGATGAGTTTTACTGAGCTTTCAAGAAAGAACTAGATCAATACTCTTTAAACTGGTTCACAGAATAGAAAGTAAAGGGACACTGCAAAAACCATTCTGTGACACCACCATTAACCTGATACCAAAAACTAGAATAAATTAGAGTATTTTCCATTATGAACATAGATGCAAACATTCTCAATAAAATGATTGAAATTTAAATTCAAGAATGCATCAAGAAACTCATATACAACACCTAGGTTGCCTCCATTGAAAGAATGTTAGTTTGCTTGAATATATACAAGTAAAACAATGCTATAAAATGCATAAATTGACATAAATATTTATGTGTAATCAAATACAGAAAGGAGCAAAATCACATGATGATCTCAATGGAGGCCGAAGAAACCTCTGGTTAAATTCAATATTCCTGCATAATAAAATCCTCATGGGAACTAGAAATGGAAGGAACAAATTTCAGCACACCAAAGGCTGCCTGTGCCAAACCTATAGGTAACTTTATACCAAATGGGCAACTCAGAAAGAGTTTATTCTAAAGTCAAGAACACAAATGTATTTAATTTCTCTGGTTTTATTTGATTTAGTGCTTTAAGTTTTATCTAGAGCATCAAATAAACAAATAAATAAGTGAAAAAAGAAGAAAGAAAAATGGACACAGTAAGAAAGAGATCGAACTGTCTCTCTCACTTTCCTATGATATATTTCTATGCTTTAAAAACCCTAAGAATTCCATCAGAAAACTTGTATCACTTGTAAACATTTTTGGCAAAGCAGCATGTTAAAAGTAAATATGGCAAATATCAATGTCTATAATGTCAATAATGAAGTTGTCAAGAAAGAATTATGTAAAAAAATAAAATCTTATTCGTAATAGCTTAAAAATGCCCAAGAATAAATCTTGCCTACATCAGGGATTTTAAGATACCAAAGAATGAAACTGAAGAGCAGATCAGATGGAAAATAAAATATTCTATGTTCATTTATTGAAGAAATTAATATTGAATGCTATATGGATTGTTGTATATAGCCTTTAGTATATTGAGATATGTTGCTTTTACTATAAAGGGATGTTGAACTTTGTCAGAAACCCTTTTTGCACCTATTGAGATGATTGTGTGATTTCTCTTATGTGATTCTATTTTATGTTTTATTATATTGGTAAGGAAATCTACAAATTTAACAAATCTCCATCAACAGCTCAATGGCATTCTTCACAGAACTGACCATCAATCTTAAAATTTCTATGCAAGCCTAGGAAACATTGAACAGCGAATGAAATCCTAAGCAGCAAA
>NW_021605455.1:4593834-4600487 GCF_004785775.1 Grammomys surdaster | reverse complement strand
AAAATATCACACAGATTGGAAACAAGGCCTGTAATATCTTTATCTTAGGAGGACATTTAAGAACCAAAGTCTAGTATATTCTATTAGAAAGCAAGATTATTCCTTTCCACAAGTACAATTTCTTCTTGAGCATAATGCAGATTTCACTGACCACCTCTGGAACACTAATGGAGACAGAAACATCCACTTTAGTCAAAACAGAAGTTCTCCCTCTATGTGACATGGCAGTTAGTAGTTGAGGAACCAAGAGGATAAAAGTAAATACAGTTTAATGCTAACAAAGGAACTGAACTAAAATTAAATACATGAAATGTTAGGATATCTCCCTCCTTCCTTTCCTCTATTCCTCCCTCCCCCACTCCCTGTGTGTGTGTGTGTGTGTGTGTGTGTGTAAGTTAAGTCTTGGTCTTCTATTTTAGCCTCAGCATTTCAAATGGAATTATAATCTTTTGTATTTAAAGTTTATTTTTTGGCAGAAAAGTACTTATTGTTTCTAAGAAAAAAAGCCCCCGAATGCTTCTTTAATGTCAAAGGCTATTATAAAATAGTATTTGATGAATTGAATGCAAGTCAATGAAAAACACATGGACCAAGTTTCCACTAACATCCACATGGGTTTAATAATTAAGAAGAAAAGCTTGACAGAGAATGTTTTGAATTTTCATGAGTTGAAAAATGTCTAATGCGCTTGAAGCTACTTACTCTGAATCTGATAAGTGCCTGAACTTACTCATCCCTAACCAAAACAGCCCAAGTCAGGCTCACGCACCAAGAATGGAGCCATATGTACCATCCTTGCAAAGCAAATGTCTACCAGACTTTGGGAACGAACTGCAAAGCTAACAGCCATCAACAGTCATTAGCTGACCATAACCAGCAAAGAATGTGCTATTTTATTTACATCAAGTAACTCAAAATTTCTCTATTACTATAGGTTTGTTTTCTCTGAGTTAAGCAATGTTTGATGACACAGTCCCACCTTCCCAAAACTGCAGTAAAATTCCCATGGAACTCTACAGTTCTGTGATTATAGGATTCTCCATACCTTGCAAAGTCAGTTCAATCTTGTGTAGATGTTGTACCATGGTAGGTGAGTGACAAGCAAGTTATTCAAAATACTCTTGTTACTTTCTCTGTGTTTACAAATAGGTAGGCACCAATTAACCTACGCAGCTTGTTGGACTACTCAACTACCAAAACTCTTCATAATGAATAGCGACAACAACGTAGAAGACACTGACAAATTGAAGTGGCTCTACAATTATTGTTACTTAGTAGAGGGTTGGCAAAAGAATAAGTACCAAATTGAAATTATGTAATTAAGGAATAATATGCGACATTCCAAGCCACCAGACCAATGCTTGATCTATATTAGAGTAATTGTTCAAATATATGTTTTCACTATCTTTCCCAGTAAGCAAGTGTGTATATGTACATATACATATGTGTGTTTTCCAGTGCTTTTATATAAAAGAAAACATATTGGACAGCCTTTAAATTTCTTTTTTATCTAATGAATTAGAATTATAATGAATACTTACATTTTTGTAAATATCTCACAATACAATATATGTTGGTCTTCGTTCAAACAAGATTAATTGAATAGACAGATTAGTGAAATTATGTTTATGGGCACCTAGGATATTATCCATATTTAATTATCACAAAGAATTCTATGATAAATATTGTTGAAAATAAATTCTTCAGCCTTTTTATTAAATACATTCTTTTTATTATTTGAGAATTTCCTATACGTGTATAATGTGTTTTGATCAAATCTACCCCGACCCCTTCCCCTCCTAATCTCATATCTCTCCTATTATTTTTTCTTCCAAAATTCAGGTCTCACTTAGAAAGTCACAAATCATTGTGAGTGCATGAGTACAACAGCCTGTTGTTCTTGGCAAACATATTTTCTTCTAGTTGTGTATCTATGGCTCTAACAATCCCCTCTTCCATAATGATCCCTGAACTTTGGGGTAGGGGGTGCAGTAGAGATGTCCAATGTAAGGGCTAAGCACTTAGTTTTCTCTTATTCTCTGCTCATTGATCAGTTGTGGGCCTCTGTATTAATCACCATCTATTGCAAAAAGAAGTTTCACTGAAGAGGGTTGTGAGATGCTCTAATCTATGTAGATACATAGTATTTACTAAGTAAATACTTAGGGAAACAGGTTAGTACTTTGGTCATTTAGCAAAATAATAGAAGTAGGCTCTCCTTTAGGGCCTGTCAGCTACTAAGCTATGGTTTCTTGGTCAAGTTAATGGTAGTAGGAATGAGTTCTTGGTTGTGGAATGGATATTATATCCAATCATAAAGTGTTTGGTTTCTCCTATAACATTCAAACTACTATTATACCAGTGGATATATCTTGCTTGGCTTCTTGTGATTGACACTCTCAGTGTTCACATCTGGGTAAGACTGTTTGATTTTATTTTCTCCAATAGTGTGCATAATACCTTCAGCTCTGTGAAAACTGGTAGTAGGGCTAGGGCTTCCAGGTCAGTTTGATTTCTCCGTGATCTGTGATTCAACTCTGCAGTACCTTCAGCAGTAAGTTCTTACTATCATATTCTAAAGGGTAAGCAAGAGCAAGAGAAAGAGCTTGTAATATAATGGGAGGTGATGATGGTGCATCTAGAGAACCCCAATGACCACCACTGGAAAAGAGATGACCTGCATCTGGCACTAGATTTTTTGTTTGATAGCCTATGGTATCTTGGGAGAAGCATTGTCCTACCTGTTATAGGATCTGTTCTACTTGTTAGTGATATTTATGATTTATGCTTATTGTATAGCTTGTGATTTTTTTGTTTTCGTTTGTTTTAAAGTTTGTATTGAATCCTGAAACATTTATGTGTTTTATTTTTTAAAACATGTAAACAGAACTGTAAAGTACGTTTCCATGTGCTTGTTAATCTCTATTGCTTGAGGGCTTGCTCACCCACAGATGTGTACGATACACCCAGATTGGTTGAGAGGATAAAGTGGGTGTGGCAGTGCACTGCTTTAGAAGATTTCCAGTCATTTTAGATAAGAATTTTAGATAAGAATGGCAACAATAGAGTGAGGACATATGATTCAAAATTAAATGTGGGGAATACAATGTATTTTTTCTAGGTGATAATTAAGCTGATTCATGAATGAAAGACATGAGGATGATATAATAAGTAAGTAGATAAATAAATGATCAAATCCAAGATGAGGAGGGACTAGAAGAACAGAATAGTAAACCATTCTTTATATAACAATTGTCTAAAGAGGCAGTTCTCCACCTTTGAGTTGTGACCCCTCTGGCAAATGTCTATCTCCAAAAATATTTACGTTATGAAGCATAACAACATCAAAATTACAGTTATGAAATAACAACAAAAATAATTTCTGGTTTGAGGGGGTCACCTCAACATGAAGAACTGTATTAAAAGGTTGCAGTATTAGGAAGGTTAAAAACCAGTGGTCTAAGGCAAGATTTGCCCATAAGTTATAGTTTGCTACGTAACCATCCCCCCTCTTCATCTATGCTCCTGCCTGACTGTGAGCAGCACGGGTTTCCTCTAGAGGTCAAAGAAGTCAAGATTAATTAGCTCATTAAGCTTTCAGAGTGTTTAAATGTGCAATATAAAAGCACATATGGTTATATGCAAAACGACTATGTGTGTGTCTCTCCCCTAAGCCTCTCTTTCCTCTTTTACATCTGCAGCCTTGTAGAACAGCTGAAGGAGATTACAGGAAAGGTGAAACGGACCAATTCCACTGAAGAAGTTGTAATAACACAGTTACAAAAATCCAGTGAACAAAGTAAACTCTGAAACAGCAGCCACATGGAAAACAAGTAGTTGTTTTCATTTCAGGATTGTATTATTAGCACTTCTAATTTTGAAAGATGAAGTCACCTTTCAAATTGTGTCATTGCATATATTACTTTTTTTTTTTTTTTGGTTTTTTGAGACAGGGTTTCTTTGTATAGTCCTGTCTGTCCTGGAACTCACTCTGTAGACCAGGCTGGCCTCGAACTCAGAAATCCGCCTGCCTCTGTCCCCCAAGTGCTGGGATTAAAGGCGTGTGCCACCACCGCCCAGCCATATATTGGCATAGATTACTTTATTAGTTACTTGACTCACTGTTGGGATGAAATTCCTGAGGAGGGAGTCATATCGCAGGAAGCAGAGATGCTTGCGCTCAGCTTGTTTTACTAATTTTTTTTTTTTTTAACTCAGGACAGGACTCCAGTCAATGGAATGATGCTACCTAGAGTCAAGGTGGTGTTTTCGCCTTAATTAAATAATCTATATAATTTTTCTTAGGCATGCTCAGAGGCTAACCTTCATGGGCTTGTCCAGAAGCGTGGTGACTAGATGGTTTTAGATCCTATCAGGTTGACAATATTAACTACCACCCCATTGTTCTTTATGTCACTAGAGCTTAGATATTTTTCATCTACCGAAAAATATGATTTCAAAGCCAACCCATCAAAGTCTTCTCTCAAAAATCTGCGTGCTAGAACATCTACACTGAAGAGGACTGGGGCTGATGAGGTGACTGGTTGTTTCATGAATCAGGGTGGTAAGATCTTCAAAACTGAGAAAGACATGGAATCTTCCTGCAGATTGATGCAGGAAGTATGAGTACTTCATCTTGACTGAAAAAACTTGGAAATGATGGGGACTTTGAAACGTAATTACATGAATGGGGTTAGATCAGCATGCTCGGTGAAATAGATTAGTATTAGTTTCATCCTTTTGTTTGCAAAAGCTAAAGTCATTAATTCGTCACCTATAGTACATGCAAGAAATTTCCAGAGGCAACTATTATTGGCCAAGAGCACACTTTCATGGACGTTGGGCATTTGCTTACTTGAAATTAGGAGTGAGTAAACATGGAGCTTCTCTGTTCTTACTTTCATTGAGAAAACAAAAAACAACAAATGAAACAAAACAAAACAAAACAAAACAAAACAGAAAAACCTTAAAAACAAACCAGTCCCTAGGTGGTGTAGCTATTGTTTTAGGATTAGAAAATTCAGATGCAGAAGATTCTGTGTTTTATTCCAATAATTCCAATTCTGTTTCCTATGTTGTTGCCAGTATTTTGTACTCTATTGTAATGTGGAAAGTTACACAAACATGCTTAGCTTTTACGAGCTCTCATGCCACCTGCCTCAGTCTATTGCTTCCATAATTCTCAAATGGTGATGACAACACCACCCCACTAAGTGTTTGTTTAGCCAATTATGATTTTAAGAGAAAACAAAAAGATACTATAATTTTGAAATAAGACAACATTCCTTAGTTCACAAAAGCACAAACCATAAAGGGAAAGATACTCATAAAAATTCTTTTCTTTCTTTTCTTTTTGACTAAGTCTTTCTAAATTGTCCTTGGCTGGTCCAGAACTCACCATGTAGACGAGACTAAAATGATGACTCCTGCCTAAGCCTCTGGACAGCTGGGTTAGAAGTGTGTGCCATCACACTTGGCTCCCTTCTACTCCTTGTAAGACCCTATCTGGAAAATAATATAGGTCCTAGCCAGAAAGATCTATAATCTATAAATAACTATTAAACCATAACAGAGAAGTTTGCTAACATATTTCAGAAGAGAAGATGTACTTCTGGGTAACACTAAACGGTGTTTGACATGACTAGTCATGGGGAAATGTAAACTAGAAGCACAATATGCTACTGCTTTGATGTAAATTAGAGTATCCATGGTCAGTCTTCTAGCACCCAGCACTGGTGAGCAGCAGGATTTAAAGAACCCTCAGAATTTCAGATGGAAGTGAAGAACAATAAAAATAGCAAAAAGCAAACCAAGATGTGTAAAGTCAATTAGAAGATAATTTCCTTTAGATGTTTGTCTGCACTATGCCCAGAATTTTAGCTCTTAGGAATTTATCTGAAATAAAGATACACAAATGAAAATTTTATATATAATCATTCATAGCAACTTTATTAATACAAACTCGAACTAAAAGAGCCCAAATTATGAAGTTATTTCAGTTTCTAATTATAGATGCAGGGACATGGATGATTAGAAATGTTGAAAACACTTGCCAGTGAACAGCTGGCATGAATGTAAGCAGCTCTAATACATAAGTTCCCCAGTACTGGGCTCAGAACATGTCACCCTAACCCTAACCCGAACCACAACCTGAACCCTAGCCCTAGCCCTAGCCCTAGCCCTTTCATAGCTCATCACCTACTTCCTTTGGGCCAGTAGTGTGCAGTTTGTCTAACATTCTGAGTAACGCCCACTGTACTGTGAGCTCAATCATTTACACATGTGCCTTCGTCTGATCATTGCCATCCTTTGTTGTGATCACTCTTACTTCACATTCAGAAAATGTTTCTCTTTGCTATGACTATCTGTTTCCAGATGTTTCTTCTCAAATATATTCTGAATATGAAGATCATGGATATCTTCTAAATATATAATTCTTATATGTGGCAGGCTGGTTGGAAATATAAATTGGCTTTCAAATTCCTGAAGCAGTGCATACAGCTGGGTGTTGCAATGTCACCTCACAGGTGTGTATACCAAGTATAATTCAAAAGCCTGTGACTTATTTCCACATAGGTCTTGTGCTTGCCTTCCTTCCTTCCTTCTTTCCTTCCTTCCTTCCTTCCTTCCTTCCTTCCTTCCTTCCTTCCTTC
>NW_021605455.1:4555156-4593824 GCF_004785775.1 Grammomys surdaster | reverse complement strand
TTCCTTCCTTCCTTCCTTCCTTCCTTCCTTCCTTCCTTCCTTCCTTCCTTCTTTCCTTTCTTTCTTCCTTCCTTCCTCTTTCTTTCTTTCTTTTTTAAAAATATACTTATTTATTTTATATATGTGAGTACACTGTCACTGTCTTCAGACACACCAGAAGAGGGCATCAGATTCCATTACAGACGGTTGTGAGACACCATGTGGTTGCTGGGAATTGAACTCAGGACCTCTGGAAGAACAATTAGTGTTCTTAACCACTGACTCAACTTTCCAGCCTGTGCTTTGCTTTCTATGTGCTGTTCTTTGTTCATCCTGTGGGATCACTCTGCCTTCTTTTTCCTTCCTTGAAACCACACAACTTTCAATGCCCAATTCAAGTCACTGATCCAGTGAGCTTCCTCTGACAAGATTAAATAAACTCAATCACTCTATCCTCTTCAATTACTCTGCTTCCTCTTCTTTCTCCCTCTCCTCCTTCTCTTTCTCCTCCTCCTCCTCATGTTCTTTTCTTTGGTGTGTGATTTGCTACAGTGAAGCTACTCTCTTATTCTTTGTCTATTTGCCGCCTCTACTGAATTCATGTTGTTTTTTGTCCTTGGGTCATTCTCAGTGCATGCTGTAGAAAACAGAGTCCCAGTGAGAGACAATGTTTGACTGCCAGGAATGTTATATTCTTACATCTCTATCAGAATTATTTCTCAAAATTCTTAAGCAATTTCTTGATGTTTAGTAGCAGGTTTTGTGTCTATATCACATAGTAAGCAAAATTTATACTAAAAATTATATATTTAAATATGTCAATCTAAAGAACCACTTTTTCATTCATCCTATCATTAAACAATGAAGTATTACATCTCTCTAGTCTGCTGCTTAGGACTGAAGAAGAGAAATATTTGGCAGCTATCTATGAAGACCTTAAGAAGTGGGCGTTGGAGTCACTGGTGACTTCATTTGAGGCATATGTTTACTTCTTATGTGAATTAAAATAACAAAGCAAGAAGAGAGAATGCTACATTCATTGATATTCTTATATTGTGATTTTTGAGTTGTTCTGAAGTATGGAAATGACTATTCCTCTAATGGAAAATTTAATCTATTTGATGACATAGGACTTGCCAATGGCTGTATTATTAAGTTTTCCTTATGAAGTCAGAGGATTAAAATAATACTACATTCTTCCACCTCATGAAGCTATAGTTTAGGAGGATAAAATGTCATGACTTAATATACAGTAAACTAGACTGAACAAGATTCACCTGTAGAAAGGATTTACGAGAAATCTTATTTTCATTCATGATAAAATTATTTCTAGTATAATATATATGATATAAAAATTATACATACATTTTTCCTTATGCGTTATTTCCTCTTTTTTGGCAAATAAGCCCAAGGATAAAATGATTCTCTGGTTTTCTTCTACACATAAGGTATGGCTTTTAGTGTGTAGTAAAAAAAGATTGCTGAAGAAAATGATAATGTTTTGTTATAATGAGATGATACCATAGCCATCTAAATTATGAAATACGTTATGATTATCATTAAAATACCTCCATTTGCAGTGTTAATCAATGACATATTATAAAGCATAGTATACAAAGATTTCATGGATATTTTTATTGTAACATTGTTCTTGAAAACTTATGCTATTTCAAAACATGCTTTTATCTTCCAACTTGTGATCTATGAAGGTATGAGGTAAGGTGAATGCATCAGACAGAGTAACAAATCATAGATTCTCACTGCCCTGTAGATGGCACTTCATTTAGACATGAGACCAATACCTTCTCCTTCTAATACCTCTACCTGACTATGAATTTTCCAATTTTCTTTCATTTTTAGACAAATCCAAAGCTTACAGTTAAATATTTTTACTTTGTATAAGAATGTTTAAAAAACTTGAATGTTGATTTAATACCAGGTCACATTAAAGAAGCTACATTTATGAAATTATGTAATCTCATTCAAAATGTCATTTCTGAATAATTGGATCAAGTATATATGATTATAGGGAGAGCACATGGGATAGTTAAGCAGTAAAAAGTCAATTGTGGGCTCTCTGCTCCTCTCTATTCCAAAGACAGATACATCATCTTGTACAGTGCCAGCCTAGACCCTTAGACATGATGGTGAAGGTTGGAGTGAATGGATTTGGGTACTGGGGACCTGATTACCAGGGCTGCCTGGTCATCTGGGAAAGTGGAGACTGTTGCCATCAGTGACCCCTTCAATGACCTCAACTACGTTGTCTACATGTTCCAGTATGATTCTATCCATGGCAAGTTCAATGGCACAGTCAAGGCTGAGAATGGGAAGCCTGTCATCAACAGTAAGGCCATCAACCATCTTCCAGGAGCAAAATCCCACTAACAACAAATGCCTGGTGCTGAGTATGTTGTGGAGTATACTGGCATCTTCACCACCATGGCAAAGGCAGAGGCCCACTTGAATGGTGGGACTAAAAGGGTTATTATCTCTGACCTCCAATGTTCCATGCTTGTGATGGGTGTGAACCACGAGATGTATGACAACTCACTCAAGATTGTCAACAATGTTGCCTGTACCACCAACTGCTTAGCGCATCTGGCTAAGGTCATCCGTGACAATTTTGGGATCATAGAAAGACTCATGACCACAGCCCATGCCATCACTGCCACTCAGAAGACTGTGGATGGCCCCTCTGGAAAGCTGTAGCATCATGGCCATGAGGCTGTCCAGAACATCATTTCTGTATCCACTGGTGCTGCTAAGGCTGTGGGCAAGTTCATCCCAGAGCTGAATGGGAAGCTCACTGGCATGCCTTCCATGTTCCTACCCACAATGTATCTGTCATGGAATGGATATGCCAACTGTAGAAAGCTGCCAAGTATGATGACATCAAGAAGGTAGTAAAACAGGCATCATCTTGGGTACCTGAGAGCCCACTAAAGAGCATCGTGGGCTATACTGAGGGCCAGATTGTCTTCTGTGACTTTAACAGTGACTCCCATTCTTCTACAATGCTGAGGCAGGCATTGTTTTCAATGACAGCTTTGTAAAGCTCATTTCCTTGTATGACAATGAATATAGCTACAGCAACAGAGTGGTGGGCCTCATGGCCTACATGTCCTACAAGGACTAAGAAGCCCTGGAGTATGCATCCCAACAAGGACATAAGAGTAAGGGAGAGGGCATCAGCTGCTGAGGAGTCTCTGTCCCAGTGCTGAACATATCTCCCTTACAGTTTCCATCCCAGACGCCCACAACAATTGGAGGAGCCCAGGGAGTCCTACTGTCCTGGATACCATCAATAAAGTTTGCTACATCTCCCCAAAAAATCACCAGTTGGAAATTCCAGATTGATATTTAAAAGCAACATCAAGTTCATTGACTTCTGGGTCATAATACAAACTGGAACTTTTGTCTTTATTATAACTTTTAAAATAAGCAAAATATTTATCAGATAAGATGATATAGACTCACTTTCCATGCTTTTCAGTTAATATAACTAAATACTTTAGAAATTATCGACATACACTGATTGGAGGAGTAACCACTGGAAAGAAGGGGTGGTGGGGGTGCTGATCAGTGATCTAAGGCTCCAAGATAGACTGATGTGATGAAGTCACTGGGATTTCTTTTTATTTACTCTGTATGCTGTCAGTAACTCAAAGTGGTTTGTAAACTGACATTCAAGGATGGGTTTTAAAGACCATTTTCAAGCGAAGTATAGCTGGGTCACATGGTAGAGATCTTCAGCATGTGCCCAAAGGAACAGACCCTACACCACAGATACTTACTGAACTGTGGTCATTCCAGCTCCATTCACAGTAGCTAGAAAACTGAAATAAGCTACATGTCCTTCCAGTGATGAATGGATACTGAAAATGTAGTACATAAATGCAGTGAAATTCTGTTCTGAAAAGAAAAGCAAAATATAAAACTTTCAGGTAAACGAGTGGACCTAGAAAGTGTTTTACCTGAGTGAGATGACCCGGACCCATAAAGACAAAGACAATGTTCTCACCCTAGCTCTAACCATTTAAATGTGAGCACAAAACCCAGAATAAGCACAGAACCAGCAAAGTACAAAGGGACCACGGCAGGGAGAAAGGTAACTCTAGAGAGGGAGACAATAGGACACAGGTTCTATGAAGGGCAAAATGAAAAAATGGGGAGGCAAGTGGAAAGGGAGGGCAAAAACGAGGGATAGGAGAGAGGGAGGGGTATAAATGACACTAAGGATTTTTCCAAAAAGCTCCAGGGAAACATTATTTTATAAACTTACTTAAAATAAACATACACATAAATTCAATAAAGTTAATTAGTTGATAATGCTTCCCAAAGAACCATTCCTAACTTTTGAGTTGTTGCTTAGGGAAATTCAAGAGATTCCCAAAGCAATACAGGCTATTGCCATCACCCTGCGTTGCCATCCAGAATTTGAAGGTAAGATCCTGTTGTTGTTGATACCACACACTTAGAACTTAGAGGAATTGAGCTGGACTGACCTTGAAGCCTCCTCTCTGCAGACTAGACCTCCTAGTGTCTGAGGATACTATGCAAATTGCCAAAGTTGAAAAGCAATTAGTAGTTCTACTCTGCTGTAAGGCTCACAAACCACAGCAGTGAACAGCCTGGAAAGTTCTACCTCCGAAGGTGAATTAGTGGCATTTACATCTTGGATTTGAGGTGCCTCAATAAGATCCCACCTAGTACGATTCATATACTCCTAGAGATTCATGTAAACCTAGCCAACTACCTGTGGCTCATGAGGTCATGAACCCCAGAGGAGAACTCCCCTGATTGGCTTTGCCAAAATGTGTGGGTAGATGCTATACATTGTTTCTGTGGTATTTGACCAGAATAGAGTAATTATGGCTTAAGGTTCTGTTTGTTCTTTTCCTGTTTTTTAGGCCCATTGTTTTTGTCATTTGTCTGGATCTTGCTCAGATTTTTGTGAAGAAACAATTTAAAAATGATGGAACTCACTACCAAGCCAATATTAATTTCAGATTCATTGACTGACATTCCTTCTTTACAATTTAGTACTTTAGTTTGTTTCCTACTACAGTCCAAGGACTTTTAGTTGTGCTTAGTAGAAAAAAAATACAGAAAAGCATATGTACTTCATCTTTCATTAGGGCATATTCATGTATGTAATTTAAAATGTGCCATTTCATCATCTAAAAGATTATAAGCAAAACATAATTTTTATTAAAAAAAAGTCTTCCTGTAATGGTGGAGGTTGAATTATAAATGGCCATCTCTTGTCACCAAATGAAGCTTCTAGTACTGGGATTGTGTTATAACCAATTGAGTAGTTAGTCAAAGTGGTCCCATGGAAATTCCCAAACAACCTAGGTTGTTGCCAAGACAGTAGGTTACTCTCCAAAAACTGACAGCAAGGCCTCATTGCTGAAAACAGCACCCACATAACTCATGGTTGTGTTGAACATGGAGAGGTAGAACTGGTGCCTACATAGAATCTTAACTTCAATGTTCTTGTATCTTTGGTATCAGAAGGTGGTCTGTAGGCTACAAAAGGAGAAACATATACAACCACCGAGCCACAAAACCTTTGATCTACAATGGTGTCCTGCCTGCAAGACATGCTAGGACAAAGGTGGCACAAAGCTTGTGAGAGTAACTAGCCACTAACTGATTTAGCTTAAGGTCCACTCCATGAGACGTAACCCATACCTAGCACTTCTTGAGTGGGCGAGAACCTAAGAATAGATAGCTCAGAGACCTAGGGTAAAACCAAACGTTTCTGGTCTTAAAACTGGAGCCATAAAATAACTCCTAGTGATATTCTTTTATACTCATAGATCAGTGCCCATATTCAGCTATTATCAGAGAAGCGTTGTCCTGCAGCAGATGGGAATAAATACAGAGACTGGCAGGCAGACATTATGCAGAGAGAGAGATGGAGATGGAGAGAGAGAGAGAGAGAGAGAGAGAGAGAGAGAGAGAGAGAGAGAGGGAGGGAGAGAGATAGAGATAGATAGATCTTGGATGACTCAACTCAAAATGGGATGCCTCCATAAAATCCCTCTTTTAGGGAACCCTATAGAAGAGGAGGTGGACAGATTTTAAGAGCCAGAGGGAATGGAGGACACCAAAAGAACATAGCCTTCTAAATCAGCTGATCAAAGCTCATATGAACTCACAAAGGTTAGACAGTAAGTACATGAATCTGCACGAGGTCCACTGAATATATACTATAGCTGTCAGTTTAGTAATTTTATTGGGCACAAACGGGTTCTGATACTTGTGCCTTCTCTTGTTTTTTTATTTTTTTCCTTCTGTAGATTTGTCTTGTTCCAACTTTGATGTGATAGTTTTTATTTTATCTTACTAAGTTTTATTTTGTTATGCTTTGTCGTTATCTCTTATAAGGCTTTTCTTTTCTAATGAGAGACAGAAAGGGAGTGGATCTGGATGGGAAGGGAGATGGGGAGTAGTAGAGGGAGGGAAAAAAGAAAAAATGTCTTTAATGACCATTTACTTAAAATGTATGAACACTATATTAGGACATATGAAACTGTCAGATTTCAAAACCTTTATTTATAAAAATAGAACTTTATATGTTCTACGTAACATTAAAAAATGTAATGTACAGAAGTATCCCTGTTTATGACATAGTAACCAATATCTGATAGAGGAGTGAAGAAGATAACCACAAAGTGCAATAACTGCAGTGATGTCATAGCAAGCCTTTCAAGGTCTCACAAACTAATGCATCCCTGGATGCTTGTATCCCTTAGTGAATGACAGTCATGTAAGCCTTTCTTGTTTCAATGTCAGGGGTAGTGGCCAGGAATGGCTCTGAAGACTATGCTTCATGCACTTTTCATAACACAAGCAGCAATGCCTTGCTCATCATTAAGAAAAGGGGAAACAATAACAAAATGTCCCACCATAGTACAATTGTGGGAGATTTCTGGAACATGGTAACAAGATGTTTTAAAGTAGAAGAAGCCCTCTTTAGTGTGAGCATGTTGTATCTCTGGGCTAGTTGTATGCATAGTTTTCTTATATTCCCTATGATTTTGAGTCACTATGATGACTAAAAACTGACCATATTTTAGTATAGTACAAATATGTTTTTTAAAGTGATATTCAATAGTGTCACCTCTACGGAAACAGAGAGAACACTCCTCTATTTTCTGGTTGATTCAGACCGTTTCCCTCAGATAAAGGAAGCAATCCAAATGCAACTTTTGTATTTTAACAAGTAGAAACATTGACTGTTATGAACAGACTTATCCACTGGGTTCAGAATGAAAGTTAAGCTGTGACCAATTTTGGAAATAAGTGCTCACTGCTTAGCTGTTCTGCTACACATGAGAACATTTTAGGCTTTATATAATTGCAGATTTTTAAAATTGTATGAAGCATCATCAGAGGCCAGATGCCACAATAATCAATTGACTGTGTATTCACACACTCATTTTAAATATATGTAAGTAAGTAAATAAACAAGCAAATAAAATCTTGCCAATATCTCAAATGCTAATAAAGAGGTTTCTGAACTTTCTGGTTCTGACAAAAAACATTTTGGAAAACAGTCAAGGTCAAGAGCTAAATGTTACCAATTTCAGAAAGGAGGATTAGAAAAAGACAAGTCATAAATGCACTTTAGATTGGCATCCTTCCTGGTTGGGACAAATTGTTCCTAAAAAATACAAAGCCATTAAGTTGAATAGTGACCTCAGGATTGAACCTTACTCAAATAGCTTCCAGTTTCAGAGTTTGAAACTTCAATCACGTTGATTTATCTCCATCCTCTGTCTAGATAGTCTACATGATGAGAGGTTTTCTTCCATGGTCTGAGCTAGATTTTGACAGTTCCACTCTTCATAATAACAGTGCTTTGAACTTCTTCCTAGCCACGAGTTTCCACTGACTATTGCCAGTCAGGCTGCTCACTTACAGCTGTTAAAACTTGGAATCATTGGAAACAATTAAGAACTAAAGAAGGAATCTCCTTCTGTCATATAAATGGTGATGATGCAGTTACAAAAGAGTCACTCATCTGGTTATATACAGCCCTCTAGTTTTACTTATATAACCTGAATTTCTCCAGCTACTTTGGAAAAAAGCTATAGGAGGCATGATCATCTTGCACCCAACCCCTCACCCTGTATTACTCATAGAACCCACAAATGGGGCTGGGCATGGTGTTGGCAGCAAACTGGTGTTCAGTAGCAAAATGGACCTTAGTTTTTCAGTTACATTTTTAAGAGTAATTATTTAAAGAAGAGCTTATGATAAGCCCCTTCCCTATGTACCAACTGTGAGAAGAATATGTGATGTAAAAAAAAAAAAGAAAGAAAGAAAAGAAGATAACCCTGTCCTTCAGGGACATGTACATGGATGCAAGACACAGGAGTGCAAAATAAAAGAGATACAGATATAGAGATAGAGTCGTCTAGAAAACCACATTGCTTGTCACTATCCTTTCTTGGATAGATCCTTAAATGAGATGGTCTATGAGCTGTTTTTTAAAATCCAGGGGAAACTAGACATGAAGAAATGGAAAAGAATAATTTTTTTTAAAAAAAATCTATTTAATAATTTATTCACATCGTGAACTCGTTATGCATCTACCTTGTTATTTAGATGATGTTTATGCTGATCTCCATCCATGGCACAAGTGCAGACATCAGAGAAGTTTTGTACTCCAGGCCACAGTTAGCTAACAACACCAGTTTAAAATCATCTGACTGTTCCTGAGAAAACAGGAACACATGTCTATAAATCCCATACAGGGCATAAATGACAGACTGAAAAAACAATTTCATATTTGAGAGATTACTCAAAGAAGCGTGGATCTCAAAGGCGTTGACAGAACTTATAGCTCACACGAGCATGAGTGGTGACCTGTGAAAGCTGAATTGCTGACACGGTCACCTGAGCCTCCATTTTCCTAGCAACCAACTATTGCTTATATAACTGTGGGTAGGGTACTTTTGCATTTCTTACTTCTCGAGGTTTATAAGCATCAATCGTCCCATCAACTGGAGGAGATAGCTATAGGATAAGCATAAGCATCATATGGTTCCTATACGTTTTAGAATATAATTTTGCTGAGATATTTACTCAGTTTGCCAACTAAAGAATTGACGACTGAAATCAGATTATGTGGAATGAATATTGATTTACACCATAATTAAAAAGGCAATCATTAGTATATTTTATTTACCGCACATTTACTGAAAAAGACACATTATGGCAAACAAATTAACCACAGTGATGTGTGTTAAATGTCAGAGAGGATGTCCAGTGAAATATCATAGAAGATTTTTTTGCATAGGAAATTCAGAGCAAACTAGAAAATACATTCTATTTTATTATTATGTTAAAACTTATTATCATTATTTATAGAGGAAAGGTTTTTTTGGCTCAGAGATTTGAAAATCATGGTCAATATGTCCTATTGATTTGGGCTTGTAACTTACTACTTGTATATCTCTTGCATATTACTCAGATCATTACATATAGATACCTTCTGAAAACATAATACATATAATGAAAGTTAATATTTATGAACTATTAAAAGAGAAAGCTAATTCATAGCCTAGATTTAGTTTATAAATATAATACATAAACACGTGTGCACGCACATGCGCACGCGCACACACACACACACACACCACACATGCACACAGACATGTACCACATATACACAGATATATATACACATAAACACACACAAAGCACACACATGTATCATACATACACACAATATATACACACAGACACATCCACAAAGCACATATATACAGAGAAACATAGACACACACAGGCACATAGACACAGATACACACACATGCACGTGCACACAGAGAGAGGGAGGAGAGGGAGGAGAGGGAGGAGAGGGAGGAGAGGGAGGAGAGGGAGAGGAGAAACTCTACCAGTGGAGAGGAATTAAGAAGCTGGCCATCTTAAATATTTAAGTGAAAATCATATCAATTTACCATCTTTTCCTTGTCTATCTGTCTATCTGTCTGTCTACAGGAAGAACAGGTTTGGCTACATAAGATCCTGTCTCAAAAAATATATACAAGTATATTAAAAGTTTAGAGTCACTTGTAAGCATTTGCAACTAAGAATGAATATTTAGGATCCGACTTCTTTTGGTCTGGTATCTTGGATCCATTTCCACTGATTCACATTGTCTCTCGAGTACGATGCTGACTGAGAACAGGTATCCTAGGAGGTCTTTGTCTTTGTAGGAGAAAATCCTAGAGTAGTAGATTAGGTGGTGCAGACCTCCAAGCTTTATTAAAAGGATCAAAAGATGGATGTGCTGCTTAGTTTTGTCAACTTGACACAAACCTGGAAAAAGGAAATTTCAATAAAGGAATTGGCTCTATCAGACTGGTCTGTAGGGGTGTTTTCCAGGAATCGTGGTGTTACCACCCCAGGATGATGGTCCTAGCCTGTATAAGAATACAAGCTGAGTAGGTAACCTTCCTATGTGGTCCCTACCTCAGTTCCTGCCTCTAGTGTCCTGCCTTGAGTTCCTGCCCTGCTTTTCTTGATAATGACCTATCTACTGTAAGCAAAGTAAATCAACCCATGTTGGTTTTGGTCAGTGTTTTGTCACAGCCACTGAAAACAAACTAGGACAGTGGAACTAGGAAAGAGTTTGAAGTCATTGGTAATAAATTTGCTTAATCACGATCTGGAAAAGCACAACAAGCATGAGTTGTTTAAAACCTGTGATTTAAAAAAAAACTTGTGAGAAAGTATGAAAATAAGAATTTTGTATTCTGTCTAATCGTAAATGACAAAATGTTAATTGAAACATTTAAAAATTTCTAAAACAAAAGGATCATAAAATATCATTTTAAATCATAGCATACACTCCACATAAAGATTTAAATATGGATAAAGTCACATTAGTGAAAATGTTAATGATGTCTATCATTATGTGGTAGAGAATATTTTTTTGAATTTGAGCAAGAGTAAAACTGTACAGGGGCTGATTGATAAGTTTGGCAAAAAAAAAAAAAAACAAATTAAAAGGCAAATAATACCAAATCAGGAATATTTCTTACATCTATTTCTGAGGAAACAATGATATTCTTAGCAGATGAATACCACTTAAAAGTCATAATCAATGAAGAATAGAAAATGACCAGCATTTTCATTGTGTTACTTCTTGTTCTAGATGAGAACAGAGCCTATAACACATTCCAGCTTTTTCATTCCATGGGATGGCACTTTGTGCTCGTATGTTGGCAACTTTACTATCACAATGGGAATGTCTGCACATGGCCTGCTGTCCTTGCATGGCCCGCTCAGATCTTCATCCTACACTGTTAGCATGAGATCTATGTCTATATAAGTTAAAAGGTTCTGGGGCCAGCTTGTAACATATGAATGTGAACTTGTAAACCAGTCTACGTACAATATAAACTAGAGCATAGGTATAGTGATTCAAGAAATGAGAAATCTATACTTCACAAATTGTCAAGGTAACATTAAAATAAGATTAAAAGTGATGATACTCACAGTTGGCAAATACAGAGTAAATAAAGGAACATTTTTCTTACCAATAATGAGAATAAAAGCTGGAGTGATTTTTCTAGGTATCAATATATGGAAAAGTTTATGTTTACAATTTTTGATTCAGTGATTATAGGAATAGCTACAAATGAACTAATATTAAGAATGGAAAACTCACTATTAGGGTGTATATATCTTTTAGGAGAGTTGGTTGTCTTACTTTAGTGAAGGGAAACAGATGATAATTTTATGGGTTTAACTCTAGGTTATTAGTTTAATAAAATGAGACATACTGATGTAACAGTGTTCTATTTTCAATATGGGTTCGTAAAATATCTAATGACATATAATGCTTTTAGATGAGTCTTAAAATTGTGAATGATATTATATAATGAACCAAACATCATCATTGACAAAAACATCTAAGGAACAAGTTTATTATAATGATGATTTGCTTGTAAACTGTCTGGTTTGATGGTTGAAGCATGGCAAAGAAGAGAAAGGCCTTCTAAATCAAAAGGAATAGCAGCAACTTTACATCATCTGTTTGTCCTTTTTAATGAGAATATTTTATATCCATTAGGACAGCTGGTTCTCTTAGGTAAGTAAAACAGTCTCTTTGAATTTTTAATTGGAACAATTGATTTGTTCAGAAAGGAAGAAAAGAGTCATGCTTAAATAATGAGTTCAGAATAAGTCCTGTCTGAGAGGAGGTCCCTTAGAAGTTCAAATAGTTCAAAGAATAAATAGCTTTGGGGAGCTACTTCTTTCTCAGTGGCTAAGCAGAGAGCATTTCCAGAAGTGTGGCCAAGGACAGTCAGCCCTACAGAAAGCTCAGTGGAGATTAGAAGAACTGACTTATTCACTGATCTATTTATCCATTGTCTTTCAGCCACTGGTAATTTGTTGATGGATTCTGTTCATTGGTTTGGTGTTTTGTTTTCATTTTTTAAAACCAAGAGGGCCTGGGTTCTTTAGGAAGGGTCTGAAGAAATATGTCAAGGAATTACTTGTTAGAATATACAAGACTTTTCGAACACATCCCTGTCTTCTTCTGAAAGTCCTGTCCCCTAACACCCAATATAACTGTCCCTGAGACCTGTGATTGATTTTTCTTTTCCATTTCTTTCAAACATATATCAGAGGAAGCAACTGGAGATTTGCACAGTTTTAACAATTTATGGGGAAGAATATCTGACTGTAAAGAGGAATGGAACATATTTACATATCATTTATTATTGTTTTCCACTGTAAACAGCAATAGTTGAGACAGAAATAAAAGGTAAATGAAGAGTAATCACAGTGTCTTACTTTAAAATACATTTGTTTATATTTTATAGGCTTCTGCATTTTACAAGTGTTTACATTTGAGTAATATGGGCACACATGAATATGTATAGTAAATATTTAGTTTTAGAATATCCATTCGCATTTGAAGATATGGCTATAAATGGTACTAAATGGAAAATAGGAAAATATGCCAAAAACATGTTGATGGGAGACATCTGAAAGGACTTAGACATATTTCCAGGAAGACTTCTCCATCCACCACTGTGCCCCTGACTAATATGTTCTTTGTACACTAAATTCCCGTTTTAGAAAAGTTGCCAGACACACAGGACCAATGTACTGCCTTGTGTGTCCTCCATTGATCAGATGCAGACATAGAGAGACTTAGGCCAAACCACTGTTATGATGATGACTTTATAAGACATTGCATGTCTCTCCCTCCTCTGTCTCTTTTGGTTTTTCTCTGTCTTTTTCTCTCTGTCTCTGTCTGTCTGTCTGTCTGTCTGTCTCCCTCCTCTCTCTCTCTCTCTCTCTCTCTCTCTCTTTCTCTCTCTCTCACACACACACACACACACACACACACACACACACACACACAGAGAGAGAGAGAGAGAGAGAGAGAGAGAGAGAGAGAGAGAGAGAGAGAGAGAGATTTGGAATTTGCATTGATGTACTTGGAACTTGGATTCCTTACTTTGCTCATCTCTGTCTTTCTCTGCATGGCTTGGAAAGTCTGTTTCCAACACCCCTTAGCACTTGCTTCAGTAGTGCCTTGGCCTCAGAGAGCAAATGTTAGACTGCAGAATAGGAAGAAGAAAGGCAAAGGAGTTTTTCTCTATGTTACTGGTAGTTTCTATCTGGATGAGGTGTTGCAGGCTCTTGAAATCTTATTCAAAGAACTGAAGGACACTCTAAATAGCAAAGTAGAAAAAGGATTTCTTTAAAGGTATGACAAGGCAGGTATGGAGTGGATGTACTAGGAGGGTGCACAGATGCTGAGCAAGATCTACGCAACAGTGCTGGGTTACTTCTGGGCTGCCTTTTAATGGGTCGTGGAAAAGGAGGGGCTGGACGCTACTAATGCGCATTGGTGGTTTTTTGTTTTGATCTTCAGCTTGGGTTATGCAAGCCTTTGTTCACTGTATATATCCTTCCCAATGATGTATCTAATTTTAGTGACATGTATTGCCAGTCTTGTATAGGCATAATAAAGTAAATAGATTTACCCTAAAGTTCACTCAGATAACAGTTTGTCTTATCATACATGCACCTCAAATCAGTACAAACTGGGTCAGCCTATTGCTTCTAGTTCTAGAACATACTCCAGAATGTGTTTGATACAAAAGGGACTAATGGGCCTTTAGAGCAGAGAATGATATATTGCTGTTTAGAAAGAACTGTGTGTAACTTGAACTAAACGGGACCTAGTGTCACTCAGCTATCTCCATGCTTGCCTGACTCCTCTCAGCTGCTCCTGCCTCTGAAAGCTGTTCTGCTTCCTTTCTGTCCCCAGTTCTCTTAAGGGAGTGCTTCATTCTTGGCTTCTGCCTTTTTCAGGTTCTCGATTCTGTATCATGGTAATGTTTCTCTTTTGTGTTACCTGAGTTCCTACCTTTATGACCTACTTAAGAACTACATGCCTCATTCCTGCATTTCTAATTCCTTTCTGTGCCCCTTCTTTAGGTAGGGACCAAAGACTTATGTCACTAATTCAATCTAACCTCATGAACATCTCAAGGCAGGGAGCCTCTGACTGCCAAGTCTACCCATCCCTGTTACCTAAAGACAGTTGCTTTCCAAGCATGGGCCTAAGGCCCTCCTTAGGATCATGGATCTGGGGCTTGCTTCCCTGGCCCTCTTTCAGATTTCGTCTTCAGCTAATGCCAATTTCACCACCAACTCCACTCACCCCTACCAATTCCATCCATCACTGAGACAAAAAGACCAACCATTTCCAGGGACAGGGACAAGAATCACATCAGTAATTCCATGTTCCCAACCTCCCTTAGGACCATGTATCTCAACCTCTCCTGACCTCCCAGTCCAGCCCCTCTATTTCAAGGTTAGTGTCCTAAACTCATATAAACAACCCTACCAGCTCACACTGGCTTTGGAAAACTCTTGAACTATCCCCAGATTGGCTCTGAGAATCTTTTAACTTTATAGGAAATCTGATCTTGGGTTGAGAAACCTCACTTAGCTTCAGATCAATTAGGACTACTTCTGATATATCACTCCATCATCTTCACTGAATCGCCTAAAGCTAGCCTTATCTATTAATTTCCTCCCTCTAACCTCCAGAAGTAAATTCTGTCATATCCTGTAGCTTGATACTGATTTGTACAAAGAAAGAATGTGGATGACAATTCCAGGGAGCCAGCTTACCATAGAGGAATACAGCCTTCATATTCTTTCTCCCTCCCCCTTTTACTAAAGTTAGATTATTTTCTGAATAACATATCATATATGTGATTATGGTTCCCCCTTCTTCTGGTACTCCCAATTCCTTTCTACTCATCCCCTCCATCTGGAGTCACCCCCTTTCTGTCTTTCATTAGGAAACTAACATACTTGTATGGGATAATAATAAAATGTAGTAAGATAGAACAAACAAACAAACAAACAAACAAAATGGCATGATCAGGAAAGTAAGAGGCAAACAAAATAAACTCACTCCTGGGAGGTTTGACACACTAAGCTGTGGGTCCCTAGATATAGGCTGAGTCTACACTTACCTTTAAGGGCTCAAACAGCTGATTGTGGACACAATCTTAGAGTTGAAGTGAACTTGCTGTCTACTCACCTGTGTCTGAAACCTGTGGAAAATAAAACAAACTTTGATGCCTAGAACCAGATGGTCAAGTGAGACAGAAGCAAAGCACAATATTCAAGTGTCTTCTAATCTCCAAATGAAAAGATGAAAACGGAACCAGAAATTCTGCTCTATATAGTAAACATGAACATCCCGTCCTTACTAAAGCGGAGGAACAGAACCCTTGCTAAGGTCAAGGTTTGGAGAATATCAGACTCACTGGAGAAGGTGGAAAGCTCAAGCTCATTCACAAGTGAAGCATGACAGTTTTGGAAAGAAAGACAGTCCAAATATTAGATATGAGAGGAAATTTGAAGTGCCTCTGACAGACTTCGGATTAAAATGAGACCAAGAATGAGCTAATCTCCCAATGAACCAGTTTTCCCCAGAATGTTTTCCTTAATGTTAAGGAAAATTCGCTAGATTTGTTTCCTGTTGTAGCAAAGTTACAAGAACAACATTAAGTTTCATGCAAGGATTTTCTTGGTAATTGACCAAAGATGATGGATCTACCAAGATACAGTAAGCGATCGAGTGTTTATTCCTGCTTTCCTCAATAGCTCAAGGGATGAGAAGTGACATTTTCCATGAGGAGTCAGTCATGCTTCCTACAATGAAAGTGAACTAGAATGAAGTCCAAGAATGTGCTGGTATGTATGAACAATGCAAGAAAGCAGAACCAGTCTTGTTGTTCAAACTAGGTTTTTACCTACCATGGAAAGTCATTATTTGAATGGTCACTTAGGACACATACATTACACAGTGGCAATTTGGAGAAATAGAGGGCAGATTTTTGACAAGACAGATTAATTGAACCCTATTCAATTGTCCTTAATGCATGAAACTCAAGTGCCAAACCTTCAGCCCTTACTGGTGCACAACTACTACCTACTGAAACATCACCTTCATGACAGACAGTTTAGCTTGCCCTCAGAACTGACCCAGCATTTCTCCAGGAAAGTCCTACCAAGACTAGCCAAAAGCCACCACCAGACACAAATACCTACTTAACCAGAGAGAGTTGTGAAGGAAGATCTAAACAGTGGAAGCCAATGGGACCATCAATCGTGTTAGAAAACCAGAGCTCTGAAATACGAAGTGACCATCCTGTCACTAGATAGAAGCAATCAAAGGAAAGAAAACGGATATTCAATTTACTTAGTTAAATTCTTAATGGTAGTGGATGGTAGTTGCTGTAATTAGCATATTGCCTGACCAATGAATAGAATTTACAACCTTATGCACATCTTCCTGAATGTGTCTGACTAGTGCTCCACATTGGATGTTGGCATAGCCTTATTGGAATCATGTTTGACAAATTGTGCCCTTTGTGCTGCCATTTCAGAGCTGGTGAGCATTTAGGCCTTTTCAACTACCAGAGAGTGGCAATCATTTTTCTCTTCTTACTTGGTCTTCAGCAGTTAGCTAAGTTACAAGATCGGGAATGGCTAGCTGAATCTTTTCAACAAATGAAGTGCCATGTGCAGAAAATGACCCCAGAAATTGATCAAAATAAGGATCATATGATGAAGACTTTGGAAGGAAAGGAAAGTAATTTTTGATTCCCATTTCTCAAGCTGAACGAGTAACTTGAAGCAAGTAAATTAAGTAATAATAATTCAGTACACACACACACACACACACACACACACACACACACAGAGGCAGAAATAAAATTTGATTGGGCTTAATGCAGACAAAGGATCTGTGATAGCATAATGACAGGCTTCTCACAGTATATATCTAGTGAAAGAAGGCCATCCATCGATGAAATGGATTCTTCCGCCTTCCTAGACAAGTTAAAGCATAGAAACAATTGCTTCTTTCTTTCAGACCAGTGATGCGAAAATTCCCCCACTTCAGGTGCACTTTAACAACAGCAGCTTCCAAAAGGTCTGTTACTTCTTCTTTTTTTTTTATGTTGAAATTGTCTAAAAGGAGGCTGTCTTGGCTTAGAATCCAAACAGCTCAAATTTTTCTGAGAAAAGGCGAGGCTTTGTTCCAGGTGAATCGGTGGCTAACCTCAATGGAAACTGCTGAACACAGAGAATCAGAAGAAGTTGATTAAAGAACCAGCTTAAGACTTCCATGTGCAGACCACACTCTCACTATGACACAACTGTGTTTGCCCAAACCACCATGAAAATTCATTTCACAGCTCTGTTTTCATGATATTTACAGTAGTAATGCATAAGAAAGGATTTCTTGCTATACATATGTTTTTGTAGTGTAATGTCATGATTGTTTTCTGCCATCACATATTTTAGGAGTGTCTTCAATATTTACATAATATATGAGCAGCACACAGGAAATACAATGTAAGTCCTCAAGCAGAGGTAGCTTGTGGTAAGAACCCTCTTGGCTATCCATTGTCATAGACTGTTTTAAGTTAAAAAGCAGAGAGGCAATGCTGAATGCTTAGAAGTGGATTTTGTTCACTAGCACCTGAGCTGTTTAATATTTGATTATCTCGTTTGTTGTCACAGAAACTTTCTTAACTGTAGTTGATGGGTTTTGGTTTAATAGCACATTGCCTGCATTTGTATCCATAGTCTGTGCTATATTTTAAACACTGTGTGTTTGGGCAATTGCATAAGTTTTTCTCATACAAAATTGATCAGTTTGGAGAGATTGTCAATTCCCTTGATAGTTTGTGTGTGTGTGTGTTGTGTGTGTGTATGTGTGTGTGTAACAAATACTTATAATTTGATTTTTTTCTGTTGAAGTGTTGAACTTAAGTCTCCTTATTTATCAAGTCTTCTCATGCATGATTTTACATGCATTTGTCAGCTAATGTTGTGATATTTGGAATTACAGAAGCTTGCCTGTCCCAAAGAACTCAACTGAGGTGATAGATATGGAATCACTAAGTTAGAGACCCGCACTTACTAATGAGGCACATAGGTTCACTACAAATTCCCCAGATGTGCATAATGGAACATTGCAGACATTTTCAGGAATAATTTAATAGGCAGTATTTTTCCAAAGGGAACAAATTCCTAAATGATACTGAAGATAGAGATGTTAATTATGGAGAAAACAGATGCAAAGTCCTTAAGGAACATGATTGAGGATATTTGGAGTCTCAGACTTCAGGTACCCAAGGTAGAAAGTGAGCGGGCCAGAAGATAAGCACCCTTCTTCCTAATCTCTAGCATTATTAATCATACTCTGTTATGTTCAGACAGAACCCTAGCATAATTGTCCTCTGAGAGGCTCTACCCAGCAGCTGACTCAGATACAGAGACCCACAGCCAAACAGTGGATAGAGCTTATGGACTCTTATGGAAGAAGAGGGGAAAAGATTGTGGACCCCAAAGGGGATATAGGAACCCTAATGGAAGACCAACAGAGTCACCTAACCTGGACCCCTGGGAGCTCTCAGAGACTGAGCCACCAACCAAAGAGCATACATGGGCTGGAATGAGGCCCCCAGCACATATGTAGCAGATGTGCAGCCCAGTCTCCATGGCTGCCTCATCTGGTCTCCGTGGGAGAGGATGCACCTAATCTGGCAGAGACTTGATGAGCCAGGGTTGGGGGATACCAAAGGGGAACACCTTCTCAGAGGTGAAGGGGAGAAAAGATAGGAGGGTGGACTTTGGGAGGGGAGGACTGGGAGTGGGTGGCACTTGGAATGTAAATAAATAAATGAAAGGCATAGGAAAAGTCCCTTTTATTTCAACATTTTTGGTTATTCTCAGTGCACTTTGCAGATAGGATTTGTTCATGTGGAAGACTTACAAATACTCTGTAGTAAGTCTGGTGAGATCACATTTGCTCATCAGTTTTAATGCATCTTACAAAACATTATATAGAGCTAAGCAAATTCTTAAAAGCAGTTATGTTTTTGTAAAAGCTCTTAGAATATAAAACAAAAAAAAATCAACTGCCCAAGTTTATGAGTTGGCTTATTCTGCAATTATGCCTTAGAAGATAAAGTACTTTAAATTTCAGTGTCCTATATCAAGTTTCTGTAGTTTTTTTATTTAATTTTTTAATTTTGAAGCCTACTTCATTGTCCTTGGCCAATGTCATATTCCTGCCAAAAGCTCTCCACCTCTCCCCCCCTTTTTTATTTCATTAACAAGATTGAGCCTGTCTTAGGTTGTTCTGAGAAGAATGCGTTCTTTAACCATCATGGAATATGCATTATCAAAAGCAATGCACTTATGTCTTAGGTTGGTAAGGCTCTGTGCAGAATCTTACCCGTACTTGGCTTGCCAGCCTATTAACTTAATAACTCTGTCTGGGGGTCCATTTTCATGTTCAAGCCATGTACTTGGCTGCCAACATGTCAGGCAGAAATCTGACATTAGGCTAGAACAAAGAAGTAATTTCAGGTAGGAATTTAAATATTAGGCTAGAACAAAGAAGATCTCAAGCAGGAACCTAAATATTAGGCTAGAACAAAAAAGTAATTTCAGGTAGGAATCTAAATTTTAGGCTAGAACAAGGAAGTAGGCTTCAAACATGAAAATGACATTGGGCTAGGACAGGGAAGTTGGCTCAGATACTTTGGTCATCCTGATAAGCCCTTAGAAATAGTGATCATGGGAGTGTTCACATAATTGGGTTTAAGGCCTTGCTTGCTCTTTGACTATTTGTGTTTATTGTCTTGCTTGTTCCCTGACTATTTGCATCTATTGTATTGCTAGATCCTCAACCTAGAACTGACCTTAATACATGCATGTAATCAAAATGGTATAAAAGCATAGAGGAGGAGGGGGGATGGGATGGGGGGGTTAGGAAATGGAAATGAGATGACATCTGTATTGTGAATAAATAAAATATCCAATAAAAAAAGATAAAAAAGAAAATAAAAAATAATTTAATTTTGAGAAATTCATACTTGAGCACCTCATCCACACCTCTCCTGTTCCTCCTCCCTTCAACCCTTTCCAGCCCCCTCCTAAACTCACAGCTTCTTTATTATCATTATGTATGTATATATATTAACAGAGTCCATTTATCTTTGCTTTTATGTACATGTGCCTAGGACTCAACAAGTTCTGTGAAATTCTGCTATCTTTGTCTCCAGACTGGAGCTAAAGTGTTCCATGTGTCCCTTTGAGTCTTTCCATCATTCTTCCTGGGCCAATGAATGTTCCTGTTCTATTCTCTAAAAGGCAAGAATGTATATATTGAAGAATAATGACAATTCAGTCCACAACATAGGTTAATACTTCTTCCCGTGTGACATTGATCAACAAAGTGTTGTATATCCCTGACTAACAGAGGTGAGTGAGGAGACACCCTAGGTACATTCCATTGGATGTTGTCAGTTTCATGGTAGATACTAAAAAGATATAGTTTAAAGAAATGGATACCATGTACACATATTTAAACTATGACAGTTTGTTTGAATACATGCCCAACTGGTCTTTTGCATTTTGGAAAATACAGCTCTGTGTTTTAGTAGAAAACTTGAAGACAATAGAAACAAATGAAAGTGCATAGAACTATGTGTTTACATCACTGAAAGGACTCAGCAGGTTAAATTTATATATTAAAATATATCAAAAATAATTAAGGAAAAGTGGCTATGAATTTGAGAGAGAGGAAGAGAGAGAGAGAGAGAGAGAGAGAGAGAGAGAGAGAGAGAGAAGGGAGATGGATGAGAGAGGTGAGAGGAATGAAAGGGTAGGAGGAAAAGATGTAATTATAATTTGATTAAAATAAAATAATTCAGTAAAAAGAAAATTGGAAGAAATTGGGTGTTATTATACCTAACATCATGTATAATTCTTTATTAATTTAAAAGAGATTGATTCATTTCTGTGATTTGTACTACATTTAGTTTGTGTGTGTGTGTTTTGTTGTGTGTGTGTGTGTTCACATGTGGCACATATGTGGAGGCCAGAGGATTCTTTTCTCTCCTTCCAGCATGTGAGTCTTAGGGACCCAAATTCAGGTTATTAGGCTTGGTAGCAAGTTCAGTTACCCACTAAGCCTTGCTCCCTCCATTTTTGTCATATGTATATGACATTAAATATATATATTAAATACATATATGATATATAAATATTAGAATAAAGATTTTGCACATGAAATGAATCAAATTAATACCACTACCTTAGAAAAATTAAGTATTTTGGAGAACAATAATTTGAAAGAATTTTCTTTAAATCATGAGTTTATTATGTACCTAGATGATTTTAATTGCATGAGTCATTAGCATTTACTAATAATCCATTCATTAATATTTTATTTGCTACTTCCTGAAGAACAAAAACCTTTATCCAATTAACTTAATTTATTATATTTAGTTCACGTTTTTATTAATTAGATATGCCATCTTCAAATTGCTCTGATTTCCAAGGGCAACTACAAAAGCTCTTGTTTGTTTTGTCTCTCTCAGAGACAGCTGCTTCTGGCAGAGACTCTATACCCACGGGGGAGATCAGGGCATCAAACACCTTCACACTGCCCTGGACAACTTAATGTTTTTGTGCCTTCTCTGCAGATGAGTAGCCACAGTTGAAGCACTTTATTCAGAAGATGAATGAAATGATCAAAGGAGATTCCATATATAGTGTCATACTGAAAACTAAGCCCTAAATGCATATACAGCTTCTTAAGCACAGATTTGCTTAATATTATTTAGGTACAGTTAATGTCTTAGAAAAAGACATCTTTTTCTAAGAAAAAGATGCTGTGAAAAGACATTATGACCATGGCAACTCTAATAAAGGAAAGTGTTTAATTGGTGGTGGGTTACTGTTTCAGAGGCTTATTCCGTTATCATCTTGGTGGAAGAATAGTGGCACGCATGCAGACATGATGCTGTAGAATGAGTTGAGAGCTCTACATCTGGATCAAAAGGCAGCAGGAGGCTGTGTGCCACACTGAGTGTATCTTGAGCATAGGAGACCTCAAAGCCCACCTCTAGAGACATACTCCCTTCAACAAGGCCACACCCACTCCAATAAGGCCACACCTCCTTGCAGTGCCACTCTCTATGAGCCTGTGCTGGCCATTTTTATTTAAACCCCACAGTTAGGCTGAGAGATTAAGAGACGACTTTTGATGAAAACATAGTTTGTCATTGTTACAGGTCTAAAGAGAACATGAGTACTCATTACGAGTGGAGGGGGTATGTAGGACATTATCAGAGATGGTCACAAAATAAAGGGAGAGGGTGACCTGTGGAAAATGCATTTATTGTGCTTTCCATGTTAAGTAACAAGTAAAACAAATTAAATGCCTTAACAGTAATAAGTTTGAGCAGCTCAGGAAATTCTGGTTCATTGAGAATGTCGTTAGCTTTTTTTTCTTTTTCTTTTTTCTTACTTTTTGGTTTCTCTGTGTAGCCCTGGCTGTCCTGGAACTCACTCTGTAGACCAGGCTGGCCTCGAACTCAGAAATCCGCCTGCCTCTGCCTCCCAAGTGCTGGGATTAAAGGTATGCACCACCATTAGCTTTTTTAACAGTTGGGCCAGGGGTATGTAGGGCAGGAGTATAGTGTTCTGAATCATGAAACATTATGCATGTGGTGGTTAGAACTCTGATTGGTGGTTTGTACTTGAAAGTGTATTCTTGGGGAAAGGAAAAAAATAAAAAAGATGAAGATGGAAGCAGAAAGCTCAAATCAGGTGACTCATGGGTGATAATGGGTAATGAAGACCATGGCACACCTGGAATATGCATTCGGAGCAGACTTTATACCAGTGGTTCTCAACCTTCCTAATTCTGTGACTCTTTAATACAGTTCCTCATGTGATTACCCCAACTATAAAATTATTCTGTTGCTACTTCATAACTCTGATTTTGCTACTGCTAAGAATCTCGATGAATAGATCTGATAAGCAGGGTATCTGCTATGTGACGACCCCCTCCCACCCTCACAAGGAGGTTGCAATCCACATGTTGAGAACCACTTCCTCTAAAGCATCAAGCTAATAGAAACTAGAAATATAGCTGAAATCAAGCTTCTGTATTATCCTTGACAATATAGAATAATATAGACAATATAGAATAATCTTTCTGTTATGTGAGTTTTCTTTGGATATACATGAACATCTATATTCCTCAGAGAGTAGTGATGACAAATCAAAGAAAGGATTCCATGGAAATCAGTTTGGTGAGCTAATACGTTGATTGGGGTTATTTACAAAAGGCCAATTGACTCTTAGGTAGTTGCATTGGGAAAAAGAATGGGTAACAACATCCCCGTCAAACTCACAGGAAGATCTGCTAGATTCTCCCTTCCCTCAGCAATTGTTTCCTGCTTAATTGCTTACCTCTGACGGTAAATCTCCAACCCAAATAAACCTGGTCAAATAAAACACAACTCAATAATTATGATTACAAGCTGCACTCCTAGACTGGGCAGATTTACCATTACACTACTCTGTTCCCGTTTTGTGAGATCCCTTATCACTTGCAGTTTTTTCAGGCCATGTGCTTCTCCTCGATTGTCCTTCCACCTCTTCCTCCTCCATTATCCACTTTGGGTACCACCTGCTGCTTTCCCCAGCTTCACATCTCTAGGCATGGACTCTGAGCCAACTCTGCCACCCCCACAGTGCTCGGCTTAACCCCAGACAATAACCACCATTCTCACGGTAGATATCGTAATACCTAGTACTCGGTAGAAAAAAGACCCTTAACGCTTAAAGTTAACCGATAGACTTATATATCAGCAAATACTCAAATCACAAGATGCCCACATAATCTAGAAGGTTATCTCAATATTCCTAACCTTTAGATTTCATATCTACCAATTTACTTGAGTCCATGTCCAAAGCCATTTCCCCTCCCTCCTTCCCTCCCTCCCTCTTTCCCTCCCTCCCTCCTTTCCTTCTTCCCTCCCTCTCTCCATCTCTCCCTCCCTCCTTCTTTATCCCCCTCCCCCCTCTTTTGTTTCTCTGCCTCTGTCTCTCTGTCACCCTTAGCTCCACCTCCCTTTTCTCCTGTCCAATCATAGGCCTCCCACTGCAAATAGATTGGGTAGGGAAATTTCTGCCATATTTACCTCTGGGAGGGGTTTTTCATGAGTCTTAAAGATTTTGTGAGTTTCTTGAATTTCATATATTTAATTAAATTCACAAATCTTATGACCTTTCCTTTTCCAGAAAGCAATGTTTCAACTTCAAGAAATAGTTACTGCACACTCTTCCTTTTCCAACAGCTCTTACCTCTTGTGTTTTCCTGAACGATGTTCTTTGAGCACTGGAAGGAGTTGCTGGGGATTGGTTCTAATGCTTTGTTTTAATTTGGCTCTCAATATCACACGGGTGTGTGTGTGTCCAGACGCTGAGGGTCCCTGTTCTCAATTGGTTTTTGATTGATCAATAAAGTTACTAACAGCCAATGGCTGGGCAGGGAGATGGAGGTGGGACTTTTAGAGTTCTCAGACAAGGGACTAAGAGAAAAGAACATGATCGCCATGAAGTGAAAGCAGAGAGATCAGATTTAAAAGCTCCAGGAGAGAAATCATCCAGCAATGTAGGTGCAAAGGGAAAGTGGTCCTATGGGTGGGGTAGCCAGAAGGAAACAGGGCAGCAAAGATATAATACAGATTTAGAAAGTGTTAACTCAGAAATACCAGAGGGAAGTGTGTGCTAGCTGAGAGGAGATTCAGGAAGTGCTCAGCCATTGAGCTAGTCATATCAAAATATAAAGATTTCGTGAGTGTGTGTGAGTGTGTGTGTGTGTGTTCTCTTTTGCAAATTTAGAGAACTCCGCTGGGTAGCAAGAAGTGTGATCACCTGCTGAGAGATCAGAGATGATTTACCTCAACAGGGAGTGATGCATAGCTCTGTTTTATTTTCTGTTGATGAACATTGGGCCCCTATGCCATAATAATGGTAAGTTGTACTAAGAATCTTGTTCAGTTATCATTGTCTTCAGGTGACACTGCTCACTTAAAAAAAAATGTCTACTGTACCACTGAGACTTATAGCAGCAATAGTCTATGGGCATACATATCAATGCTTGGGAGATAGGCACATCACGTTTAATTAATGAAAGCAAAAGCTGTGGCCTCTTTACCTGACCCTCTTACTTCCTAGCTATTAGCCTTTGAGCTGTCTTACATATTCAGGTGTGAGTTCAGTTCTGTGGAGCAGCCTTGAATCCAGTAGGAAAGCATTTGGCTGCATCACTATTAGTTGTACTGTTATTGTATGAAAGAGCAAATTTGTTCTTACATGTTGGTAGTATAGCATTCAGAGCTAATAAATGAGCAGGAACGTTGGAAAGAGTTCTTCCACAGCACATAGCACATTCCATTACTGTGACATGTAACCTGCAGGGTGGGGGCTCCAAGCTCAGTCCTAGTTTGATTTCTCCACACCCAACAACAAAAGCCTAAAATGTCTTAAGCAATAAAGAAGTTGTCATACTTTTTGGCATGCCAACAGTAGTTTGTAGAGCTTCCTGATGTCACAGGCTAACAACTTACACAGAGCCAGCTCTGTAATGGGATTTCCATTTAAGTATTTTGTTTTCTAGGAAGATTTAAGTTATTATTTTTACAAATACAACGTGACTTTTGTGATTTAACTCATCAAGCACTATTTTAATCATGTTTTTTAAATTTTAATTAACCCAGCACCTGTAAGACATAAGATAGGTGGAGGTACGATTAGAGTTGGTTTCCTAGAGTCTACTTCTGAAAACCAGACAAGTGCTTGTGAAATGAGTGCCCTATTGGTGTCGATTCTCTGGGTGTACCACACACAACACAGACTGCTAAGCAGGCCCTGGGTGGCATTATATACTGATTGCCTGCTTTGAAATGTTTCTGGAGACCTGTGGTGGTATCCAAAGAAATGAGGGAATATTTGCATCCTTCACTGTCAGTATAAGCCGTGAATAGCCTATCTACCAATCCCATTTGGAACAGGTTAGCTTATGTAGATTCTCCATCAGAAGATCCATCTGCCAAGGCCATAATCTGGAAAGCATAAGCTGTTGAAGGGTTTTCTGATAGTCTTTTCAGATATGATATGTTTCTTACTTGACCACAATACTACAAGAGTTTTGCAACTACTATACCTGACCCTTGCACAGGCTTCCCATAATTGAATCATGATATTTCACAGAAACGTCAGCAGCTTTAACTGTTTTTCAGGCTAGGATGATTCCCCTATATCCAGATTGTCTGTGGTCCCAGAGAGCAGCCTCATGAAAGCAGATGGCCTGTGTTTTGGGAATACAATCTGTGTCCTGACTTCTTCGACGATTCAACGACCTATGAACTGCCATATATATCCAAAGGCACTGTTTCCTTCCACATCTGTCGTACTGAAAGCAGCTGATGTAACAGTTTCCAGTTTTTCTTTTCCACTGAGCTAATTATAAAGCCAGATCTTTGAATTCAGCACAACTGAAGGATCTTTGCCTGCCTGGAAGTCTCCTGAAGGTTCTTTTCCTGTTCTCAAATAGCACCCCGTTTTAAAAGTTATTTAATAATACCAACCAACCACAGCTCCCAGGGTCTAAACCACCAGCCTGGGAGCACTTGGGGTGGGGGATCCAGGGCTTCAACTGAATATGTAAGAGTGGAGGGCCCTGCTGGGCATAGGTGGAAGAAGAGAACCTTGACCTCATGAAGGCTGGATGCCCCAGGGGGTGGGAATTTTGAGGGTGGGGAGGTGGGAGTGGGGGGGAGTAGATAGAGGTTACATCCACAGAGAAGAAGGAGGAGGGGTGAGGGGATTGGGGGTTCCGGGTGGGTGGGGGATGGGGTAAGGGGACAACATAGGAAATGTAAATAAAACATCCAATAAAAAAATAAAAATAAAATAAAATAAAAGTTATTTAAAAGACAAGCTGCTTGGGTAAGATTGGACTTGAATATCTCATAAACCCTTAGAGTATCTGCTACTGGTTCATGTTTATAAGTACATGATATTGTAGGGTTTTCTCAGTAAACTTACCAGATATCACATGCGTCTTTTACAGCTGCCTCTTGCTGTTGTGTGTTACACAGCTTATTTCCATCTTTGAACCTTTAGGGACACTTAAGGTTTCCACATGGGTTTCTAACTCTGTACAAACTCTTGGTGATATCTACACAGTGAAACTTGCATGATATTTACACAGTGAAACCTTTTTCCAAGAGTAGGAAGAATGACTAAGCAAGATCCAGGGCTACCTTTTGTGACAAATCATGGGGTTGTGAAGATAAGCTTGAAGAAGAACTCTGAAAGCCCACTGTGAATTGGCTTTGAGATTTGCCAGCTAAAAACGTACTTCAGAAACATTATATTTTGATCAGACAGGATACGCAGAGATTTTTTGTGTCTCAGGATATAGTCTGTTTCAGAGAAACTTCTATGTGTTGCTGACTAGAATGTGTTTTCCTTGTTATGTGGGTAAAATATTCTGTAGATATCCGTTGAATCTATTTGATGTCTGATGTCATTTAGTTTTAATGTTTCTCTGTTTAGTTTTTGTTCAGAAAACCTGTCTTTTGGAGAAAACAGGGCATTGAAATCACCTGCTAGTAATGATCAATGTTATTCTGTGTCTTTAAATAAAGAAAAACATTTTAAAATTTAAATTGTTTGGGATATTGTACCATGCTTAAGATATTGGTACATATATGATTAGAATAATAATGCCTTCTTAGTTAATTGTTCCCTTGAATAGAATGGAGTGTCAACCTTGATTTCTTCAGATTAGTTTAAGTCTGAGGTCTATTTTGTCAGATATGATAGCATCTCCTGCATAATTCCTTGTCTCCTGAATTGGAGTATATTTTCCCCCTTCCCCCTCTAAGGAAGCACCTGTCTTTAAAATTAAGGTGTTTCTTGTGGACAAGAGATGGTTGGATTTTGTTTCTTGATCCATTCAGTCAACTTGTTTCTTTTGATTGGAGAACAGAGGCCATTGATATTTAAAGCCATTAATGAAATATGTGTGTTAATTGTGCTTATCTTGTTGATTTTTCTTGTTGTGGTTTGTGTTATCAGTAGTACTTTAGACCTTAGTAATTATGACTTCATGTCTTTCTACAGTCATTTGCCTATTTTCTTTCCTCTTTTCACTCAGAAATATTAGCTCCTGTATTTTTTTTGACTTGGTTTGTTGGGTATCATTTTATTTTTAGACTGCTTATATTATGAGAAGTTTCTCTTTCTCTTTCAATTGTGGCTGATAGTTTTGTTTGATATATTCCTTTAGTTTGGCTTTCATGGTCTTGTACAACTTGAAATGCATTGCTGCAGGCTCTTCTGGATTTCAAACTTCCCATTGAGGAGTCAGATGTTATTCTGATGGATTTTCTTCATATATATTTTACTTTGAAGCTTTCAATAAACTTTCTTGTTCTGTATACTTAGTGCTGTGGGAATTTTCTGGTCTCATCTATTTGGTATTCTATGTGTTTTTTGTATTTGTATAGATAAATCTTTCTTTAATTTGTGGAAGCTTCCCTCCATGATCTTGTTGAAGATCTAATCTATGCCAGTGCCTTGGGTTTCTTGGGCCTCATCTATGCTGGTACTTAGAAGGTTTAGTTTTTTTTATGCTATGCCACATTTCTCTATGTTCATTTCTTGTGTTATTTAAACATTTCATATTCCTGGCTTATTTGATCAAGATCCTCTACCTTATCTTTGAGACGAGATATTCTATCTTCTGCTTGATTCATTCTTCTTTTGAGTTTTGTAGTTGGACTATTGGGTTGGGTTTTCTAGTCTATCTTCATTTTATCATAATGCCTTTCCAGTGTTTCTCTTTACTGAATTGTGCTTTCATATACTACATTGCCTTTGTCACTTTCATCAATCTTGTATTTACATTTACTTAGGCATTTACTCTAATGTTCTTTCTCCTCAATTTCATTGAGCTATTTCTTTTGTGGTCTTTAAACTCTTGAATTGTTTGATGAAATTTATGATTGTTCCTTTAAATTCTATGTCATGTAATTCATCTAGGTAATTATCATTGACAAATATTTTGATAAGACTGGTATGTTTTGGAGAAAAGACACTGGATTGATCTTTCATATTGTTTGCATTTTTGTGATGTGATATGGGCATATGGACTTCTTACATTAGTTCTGTGTCTGATATAGAAAGGGCAAAAGAGCAGATGTCTGGGTAGGTTGGAACTAGAGGTTGGAGATGGGTTGGGTGAAATAAAGTTACATGGAGAGAGAGGACTGGGCTGGTATGCATGATGTGTACCATAAGTCTGGTGTGTGGTGGTAGATTTGGTTGTGTGTGCAGAGGTTGAATGTAGTATAAGTGATGCCTCTGGGTTTCGGGGACAGGTACAGTGGGTCTAGGAAGAAGCCTGGAGGGTGGTTGTAATACAGGCAAAGGTAGCCAGACTAGGCTAGGGAACTGGATGTGGAACCTTGGCTGTATTTGGCAGGTTGGGAAAGGCACGTAGAGAAAATTCTGGTAGACTCCTCAGGGTAGACACTGGGAGAAGGCTGTACAGAATATGGGTATGGGGAAGTCACTAATATTGGAGGAGAACTTAGAATAACTACTTTAATATCCAAACACAATTCCTAACTATATTCAAAATATTTGTCCTTATACCAATAGATAAGCATAACCCTCAACCCTCATCAAAGAAACTTCTCTTTGTAACAGACAGAGATTATTATAGAAACCACCACCAATTAAAATGTAGAGTTGTGATTACCATTCTCATACACCTGTAATGGAACTCTTGTACCTAAGGCTTAGGAAATATTCTGGTAGGGGTGGAAAGGATGTAGCAACCAGCATATCAGGGAGTTTACTGTGAGAGTAGGTCTCTTGGTAATGTTAGAAGCTATACCCAAGATTGCCTAAACGTGAACTCAATAAGGACAACAACAGTAGAAATGCTTCTGTGGACAAGGAAAAATCAATGAGGCTGCAACCCCACATACAGAACTCCAGACAGTTAAGGCTTGCTGAGAGTGGGAGAAATAGTCTTCCTTAAGTAAGAGCACACCAAGTTGTCATCCAGTACCAAATGATCAGCACTTAAAACATATAGACAAGTAACATAATAGAGACTGAGTAGGCTGTATTTGTGTATTTAGAAATATACTTATATACAAACACACACACATATAACAATAATTAATAAAAAAGGTTATGAATATGAAAGGGAACAAGAGGCAGTATATAGGAGGGCTTGGGTGGAAGAAAGGGAAGAGGAATGTAATTATATTGTAATCTTAAAAAATGAAATACGTGATTTTCAAAAAGTGATAGCAAAATCAAATACAGAAGGAAAAGGTTCCATAACTTGTATTAGCTGGCCTCCACACACATGTGCACAGGTCCTATGACAGACAGACAGACAGACAGATACACACACACACACACACACACACATACACACACACACAGGGTCTGACATACTGGTATATATATATAGTGAACATTGCCTTATTTAAATCTCCATAATCCACAGTCATTCTCCAGTCCTCTGATTTCCTCATAGGCCAAACCAAGGTGTTGGAAAAGTTACAGAGTTTAGTAAATAACCTTTACTCTACTCTTTGTGATTTCTTATGGTTTCTGTAGACTCATCATGGCACCCAAACAAGTTATGCTGTGTAATAGTATTGGAGGAGGATGTGATAGCCACAACCATAATCTGTGTACACAACTTCACAGTTTCTCATTTGCTCAAATGATTGCCTTTCCAGTTTGCGTTCCAGATTCAAGTTGAAAACCAAAATTAACCATCACAGGCCACAATCCAGAGGGCACCGTGGTGGAATGGTTTTTAAGAAGAGGTTGCCTGAATTATTCTGATTAAACCTAGAGAATACACAAAGAATAATAAGAGAATCAAATGTAAATTAGTCAATTAACCTGGTTTCAATACTATTCTAGAAGCTTAGTAATGTTGAGGTTAAAATTTAAATCAGCATGGCCCAATCTGGCTTGTTCTTATGGGGCTGCCATGTTTCTGACTAGACAAGGCCTGAGGCCACGAGCAGCGGTGTGCTCCCACTGCTGCTTGGCTCAGGTCACTGTCTCAGGTGGGCCAGAACCACTGGCCCTGGCACCCACGAGACACCAGTGTGGGAAATGGTTCGGCCAATCTACCGCGCTGTCTTCACAATGCTTGGCTGAGCCCAGACCATTCTGCCATCCACGTGGTACCTGGTAGAAATGAGACTCTAAAGCTTAATTATTATCCAAAGGCTTTATACATTCAGAAATGCTCAATTAACAATTTGCCCACACAATTACAGTTATTTCCCAATATCTAACCTTATGATATAAATTGTTACCCAGGACCGTCCTAGACTGGTGTGTGGTTCTTCATGGCTCCTACATCTCTCCTCTCTAGCTCCTCCTCTTCCTTCTCCTCTTCCTCTTCTCCCGACTCCTCACTCCGTCTACCTCTCATATAGCCCAGTTGCCAAGCTTTATACAAAGTAGTGGGAAGATATTCCACTAGATAGTAAGATAAATTTAATTCAGGATACTAATATTAACAACTAACCTTGCATAAAGATGGCTTATGCATGGGATATTCTTTAAGTAATGAAAAGTATGTGGGCTAGCTGGCTGACAGGTGACGAAAGGCCTGAAGAATGTGGAGCATGGAGACAGCAAGTCTGACCCTTTGTACCTCATTTCCCTCTCTACCCAATCTCATGCCTGCACAGCATTTGCCAGTGTTTAACGGTGTCACACACAGGCTTGTCTTGCTTGCTCTCCCAGCTACTCTTCTAACGTGTACAAAGATGCAATCTCCTCTTTTCTGTTCACTGCTTTTGCCTGAATAGCATGAAGAGTGCCTATGGCTTAACAAACGTTTAAACACTTTTTAAAACATTAATGGACCTTTCACAGTAGCAAGAAGATACGTTACAGGGTAGACAAGCCATAGGATACCAGGATGGTTCAAGTTTTCCTGCTCAGGGTCAAATAATGAATATATTTTTTTTGAGGACCAGAGATACTCTGGTCTGTTACAGACATCCAATTATGTGCCAGTTCTGTCACTGTAACATTCGAATGTAAGGCACTAATAAAAATGTTTACAGTTATAGGCAGCAGGTAGTTTAGGCCCACACATGGAAGGCTGACTGCTGCTACAGAGCAAGGTGAGTTACTTAGGACCTCGATGGTACACTCTCTGGGGTCAAGGTACTTGTCTGGAGTCAAGGTGTGTTCTGATTACTCAACAAATGTCTTCAAGCCTCAGATTCCTCTTCTGTGAAATGGGATTAATATTAGACTGTATCAGACTTTAGAATTAAGTGAGATTGCATGAGAAGTGCTTAATTCAGGGCCTGCCACACACCAAAAATGCTTAATAAATTATTTTAAAGAATAAATTCTTCAAACGTTTTTAAAAAAATTTTACCTTTTGCTTTTGTTCTTGTTTTAACAACACAGGGCCTCATTTTGTAGCCAAACCAGCTGACAACTCTTCATTTTTCTGCCCCTACTTCCTGAGTGCTAGGGTTATAAGCCTATATTACCAAGTCTAGCTAAGAATAAATTCTTAAGAATAAGCAATTACAATTGATTTATGTGGCAAACAGTGATGCAATGAAAATAAGAACGAGGAAACAAATATGATTAAGCACTTTGGCAAGAGAAATTGACAGTTACTGGTCCCTAAAGCATGCTGATGTTAATGGTTTCCTAACATCTTGGTATCATTTGTTTCTATTTGGGATACTTTCTCACTTTACTGCTTGTAAAAATTCTAATTATTCTCAGAGAAATAGTTTTGATTCTATGTTTTGAGCAGCACTCAAATTCTCGACCAATAATTACATATTAAGTACAACAGAGTCTCTTAAACATACTGATCTTTTACACTTAACAATAAATTGAATATTGGCATTGCTGGATCATCTGGCATACTGGCTAGGTTTATGTCAACTTGACCCAAACTAGAGTCATTTGGGAGGAGGGCATCTCAATAGAGAAAATGCACAACCAGATGGTCCTGTGGGTAAGCTTGTAGTGAATTTTCTTACTGATGATTGATGTGGGAGGGATCAGCTCACTGTGGGTGGTATTACATGTGGATAAGTGGTTCTGGGTGCTAAATTCGAATATACTGAGCAATCCATGAAGAGAAAGCCAGCAAGCAACATTTGCCCATGGCCCCTGCTTCAGTTCTTGACTCCAGGTTCCTGCCCTGATTTCCTGGATTACAAGTTGTAAGACAAGGCAAACTTTTTCTCCCATGTCTTAGTCACTGCTCTATTGCTGTGAGCCATGACCACGGCAATTTCTATAAAAGAAGGCATTTAACGGAGGATACTTACAGTTTCAGAGGTTTAGTGCATTATCATCATGGCAGGGAGTATGGTGGCACGAAAGACACTGGAACAGTAGCTGAGAGCTCCAACCTGATCTGCAGCTGAGAGAGGAAGAAAAGAAAAACACTTGACCTGCTTTGTGCTTTTGAAACCTCAAAGCTAAGGATTTACTTCTTCCAACAAGACCACAGACACTCCAACAAGGCCACCTCTCCTAATCTTTCTAAATCCTTTTAAATAGTGCCTCTCCCTGGTGAGTAAGCAGTTAAAGGATTAATATCCAACTGCACCTTCTCTCTACAGGCAATGCCCATTGAATAGTCTTTGCTCAAATAAAACTGGCATCCCTTTGTTATGAGCTGAATTTTCTCAGACGTATCATTAATTTTTCTGTTGTATCCTTTTGTTATTATCTTCTCTTAATAGGTTTTAATATAAATCCAGACAATGTGATATGCTGACTTTAGATTGAGAAAATACAATTTGGTTCTGACACTTCTCATGCATAACTTTGACCAAAGCTCATTTACTTTATGCTGTGATTGATTCAGCTATCAAAGTTACTGATAGCTGTTTAAATATTTGTGTTCACACAGTCAAAGCATCTATTGAGTATGCATTATGAGACACGTCTTGTTCTGCATAGCATGGGCAATAGAGCATTCAACATCGTGTAATGTGTGTATTATAAGCCTTAAGTGTCATAGGTACCAATGTGATTTGTGATAATCAGCTACAGACAAACCTGGCTTGTCACCATAACCTCTTAAGCACAACACATGTTCATATCTCATATATTTATATATCAATGATAACATGGTGGCCATCAGCAACGTGTGCCATTTTCTTGTTTTCTTAGAGGCAATGATGTGCTTTGCTGAAACCTCCACATGCTTTCTCTTTGTACAATTTCCCAGTTTATGACACAATTGGCCTAAGATTTCACAGAACTAATTGACTCTGAGAAAGATCCAACTTCTGACCTTGACTTCATTAACATTCTGTGGCGACTGGTCAGAAACAGTCCACTCAGCTGATCTATTTCCAGGCACCCTGATATCTGTTTCCCAGAACCTCCCCACCTCTGGGGAGAATGATTGGGAAATCTCAGTCAGGCTTAATGCATTTCTATTTAGAGATCTAATGTCTGGCAGAAAATATCTTTATCATTTATTTAATACACAAATGGTTCTTTTTCTCGTCTGATTCCTCCAAAGCTTGGCAAACTAAATACCATCCATTAATCATGCCAGTAAGGTGCAGCCATCCAGTCTGTGAGGACTGCACCATGCTTACCTAGACAAGGGGCATAACTCAATAAAAATTTGGACACAGAATCCTTTTAAGGGCATTGATTGTGATTGGTCTCTACAGAGATTATGGTGGACAGAAGCAGAAAGAAAGCATTTTCCACTAAGGTGTACCACCCATGGGGATAGAAACTAGGAGCAAGGTTTGAAAGGGACACAGATGAACAAACCCCATGGGACAGCTGTTTGGGGTTCTTTCCTCATTGCTAATCCCTCTTAGATCTAAGCACTAGAATTCATTGCTACCTCATTTTTTTTTAGCATAGTTAGAACAGAACTATCTTTAGTAATCTGTTTTCTTACTTCTAGTGCTCACCTACAGTGATATTCTCTACGCTTTATACTCTGAAGACCAGGTACCTCTGACCTATATTTCCTTTGTTATGTGACCCTACCCTTCTTTCTGCATCTTTTCCTGTCTCCATCATGTATGTAATCAATTCAATTTGTAAAGGGTTATTTCTAGATTCTTTTTTTAACCAGTCTTTCAAGATATAATCATTACACATACGTTTTCCTTTTAAAAACATCCTAAAATACTCTTGCCTTACTAACATACTTTTAATAATAAACACACATTTTTAACACTTATAGAATTATATTTATTTTATTTTTGACAGTAAATACAGCATCAGCTTTCAGAAGCCCAACTACACTTATTTCTCAATATCTTTACTCTTTTATTATTTGTCTATGGTCTTCACAATCAAATAGAGATTTCCATAGATTTCTATTTCCATGCTGTCATTCTTTCAGAAGCAGTATTTCACTTGACTAGGACAATTGTCATGTATCCTATCTTCTCCTACTCATTTACTCTGAGCTGTGTAGTTTTGGGTTCTTTGTATAAAAATTTGGTAGCTGTAGAGGTGTTCACTTATATTTGGTTCACAATTAATTCCACCTCTTTGACTAATGTACTTGTGCTTATGCCAATACTATGTTGTTTTTATTACTGTAGTTCTGTAGTATAACTTTAAATCTGAGATGGTGATATCTGTTGCAGGCTACATATGCATATATATATATATATATATATATATATATATATATATATATATATTCTTTTGGGCTAACCTAGTTCTTTTGTTTCCAAATGACATTTAAGATTATTTTTTCCAATTTCTGAGAAGAATCGTGTTAGAACTTTGATGGAAATTTCATTGAATCTGTAGGTTGTGTTTAGTAGGATGGTCATATTCACAATATTTATCCCACTAATTCATGTGCACGAGAAGTCTTTTTGAATGTCTTAAAGTTTTTATTATATAAGCCCTTTAGATACTAAGTTTTATTCCAAGATTTTTGAGGTTGTTCTGAATGGGATTTCCCCCCAATTTCTTTCTTGTTATGTTTGTCATTTATATGTAGGTAGGCTACTGAGTTTTATGTTTTAATTTTTATTGTGCTAGTTTTTTAAACATGTTTATTAGACATAGGAGGATATTTTTGGTAGAGTCTTGAGGGTATATTTTGCATAGGATCATATGATCTGTAAAAAATGATATTTTAAATTCTTTTTTTTTTTTCAAGACAGGGTTTCTCTGTGTAACCCTGGCTGTCCTGGAACTCACTCTGTAGACCAGGCTAGCCTCGAACTCAGAAATCCACCTACCTCTGCCTCCCAAGTGCTGGGATTAAAGGCGTGTGCCACCACCACCCGGCTGATACTTTAAATTCTTGTTTTTCTATTTATATCCCTGTTGTTTCATCTCCCTTTCTGGTCTCATTGCTCTAGCTAAGGCTTTAAGCACTGTATTGAACAGGGCATCCTTGTTTTGTTCCTGATTTTAGAGGAAATGCTTTGTATCATTTTTCTACTTAGCATGATATTCAATGTGGATTTGTATATTTTCTTTTTTAAGTTGAAATGTGTCTCAAATGTCCATGGTTTCCCTAGGACTTTTATCATGATGGAATATTGGATTTTTCTCAAAGTCCTTTTTTTTGTGTCTAATCAGATGACCCTGCAGTTTTTGTCTACAAGTCTGTTTTTGTTGTAAAATACATTCATTGACTTCCATATGTTGAGTCATACTTGCATCTTTTGGATGAATCAAAGTTTATTGAGGTAAACAATTTTGGATTGGTTTCTTGAGTTCACTTTGCCAACTATTTTATTGAGAATTTTTGGATTCTGTGTTCATCAGGAATATTGGTCTATAATTCTCTTTTTTGTGTCATTTATTTACTGGCTGTGTATTGATGTTTTACTTTGATGTTATTTGTGTACCATGTTCATGCCTAGTGCCTTTAGAGGCCAGAAAAGGGCACTAGATCCCCTAGGACTGGACTTACTTGCAGTTGTTATTTATCATGTGGATACTGGTAATTAACCTCAGATCTTCTGGAACCAGAAACCATAGTGTGTGTGTGTGTGTGTGTGTGTGTGTGTGTGTGTGTGTGTGTTCAAAATACTTGTAAGATAAAAATATAAAAAGCTCAAACAAAAGCACTGAGACAAGAAATATCTAAAAATACCATTGATTTCATTTTGTGTTGACCATCAATTGCTGGGCATGAGGCCTGCCCCTAAGTGTGGTTTGTATACCCAGTAAGACTGCATTGAAAGAAACTAGTTTTTCATTTGTGAGTGGTTATCAGTTGTTGGTAATTTTTGGATTAGGGGTAGGGGCTATGCCTACTTTCCCTTTCAGTGCTGAGATCTTATCTGGCTTAGATCTGTCCAGTTCCTGTTTATGCTGTCACAGTTGCTGTGAATTCATATGTGAGTTAGCCTACTGTGTTTAGAAGGCCTTATATCCTTCAGTGATTCATTTTCACTGGCTCTAACAACCTTTCTGCCTTCTCTTCTGCAGAGTTCTCTGACTGGGGATTTGGTAGACATATACCATTTATGACTGAGTGTTCCAGTTTCTCTCTGTCTCTGCACATTGTCAGGCTATGAGTATCTGTATTTGCTCCCTTCTACTGCAGGAGAAAGATTCTCTGATGATTGCTGAGCAAGGCACTGCTCTGAGTATAGCTGAGCATTATTAGGAGACATGTTATTGCTTTTTAAAAACAGTAATATTTAGTTTTACCTTAGGCCCTGGTTCTATCTATTCTCAGGTTCTTGTTCATCCAAGCAGCATCAGATATTTGTTTAGTTTTATGGAGTGGGTCTTGAGTCAAATCAGATTCTGGTTGGTTACTCCTACAAACTTTGTGCCTCCATTTCCACAGCATCATCTTATAGACAGGTCATCACTGTAGATAAAGGCTTTATGGCTGGGTTGGTGTTTACCTTTCTTCTGGCAGTGTGCATAGTACCTTCCTGTATTGTGGACACTAGTGCCATCTCAGTTCTTATCCTTGGGGAACATTATTATGGGAGGATTTGTTTTGGGAAGAGACATTTTGTGTGTGTGTGTGTGTGTGTGTGTGTGTGTAGTGTTTGTTTATTTTTCTGAGATGGGACCTAAGCATCTGTGGTTAGGACATTGGTAGTCTGTGCCAACTTTGTTGAGATAGAGTTTGGATCTCTTCTTCTTCTTCTTCTTCTTCTTCTTCTTCTTCTTCTTCTTCTTCTTCTTCTTCTTCTTCTTC
>NW_021605455.1:4538113-4555146 GCF_004785775.1 Grammomys surdaster | reverse complement strand
TCCTCTTCTTCCTCTTTAATTAATTAGTTAATTAATTAAATATATATGAGTACATTGTTTGCTATCTTCAGACACACCAGAAGAGGGCATTGGATTCCATTACAGATGGTTGTGAGCCACCATGTGGTTGCTGGAAATTGAACTTGGGACCTCTGGAATTGCTGTCAGTGCTCTTAACTGCTGAGCCATCTCTCCAGCCCCTGGCCTTCTTTTTGGTGTTAGCTTAACCTGCCAGGTTTTGAATCATCTGAGTGGTGCTTCAGGTTCAGTCTTGGGACACTCAGTGCTGATATGCCAATGTGGTTTCAGGAGTGGTTCTTGTTCAGCAAGAGGTGGGTGCAGCTTGTGAGCAACTGTAGAATTAGCAAGTTCTCACTGCTGATCCTCAGAAGTCTGTGGAAGGTGCACATAGTTGAGTAGGTGGTTCTGAGGTGACAGGGGTTGGAATTCTGGCATGAGTAAATAATACTACCTGTGGAGTATTCCCTAGGATTTCAACAGGTCTAACAGGGCCAGGGCTTGTTTCACAGCAGGAACTCATGATGCTGTCTGTAGGAGGTATTCAGGGATCTCTGTGGTCCTTGGGCTGGGCTTTGGTGGAGGTAGGGGAGTGTTACCTAAGGCAGAGCTCTGAATATGTGGCCCTCAGCTGGGCAGGGTTGGATTCCAAGTTTCATGTCTCTTAATTGCCTGTGTATACAATGCTAAGTGTTTAGTATTAGCTATATCTTTTATTCTTTTTGAATTAAAATAAGTTTTATTTTTAGTGATCTAGTTTGAAACTATTCTCAAATGTTGCAAACTATTATGAAGACACTTTATACGTTTAACCTATATTCCCCAAACATTAGTATTTTACCATAACTTGTAGCTTATTATTTTTTTCTGTCTTTAAGTAATATATACTTATCATTCCTTAAGATTTTATGGTTGCATAAAAGGAAAAAGTTCTTCAATATCAAATATAGAATGTTGCATTGCAATTACACAACTGCTGGAGATTGTGTCATCTCAGCATACAATGTCTGAACGAGGAGCATCAATGTGGTACGTCATGGGGCCATCTTTAAATGCCTCACCCCCTCTGACTATTAGGACTGGAGGCCATCTTTACATATCTCACCCCATCTGATTATCAGGCCTGGAGGCCATCTTTACATATCTCACCCCATCTGATTATCAGGTCTGGAAGTGAAATAGAAGCATAGATATTCAGGCCTTCAAAGACATACCTAGATTGACTTTATGAGGTAATGAGTTTAATTTGAAAATGAATTGTTGATGCCAAATGTGCTTGCTGACAGGAACTGGGTATGGCTGTCCTCTCAGAGGCTTTGCCAGCATCTGACTAATACAGATACAGAAACGCACAGACAACCATAAGACTGAGCCCAGGGACCCCAGTGGAAGAGTTAGGGGAAGGATTGAAGGAGCTGAAGGGGATTGCAACCCCATAGGAAGAACAGCAATATATACTAACCAGACCCCTACCCGCCAATCCCCAGAGCTCCCAGGGACTAAACCACCAACCAAAGAGTATACATGGATGAGTCCATGGTTTCAGCTATATATGTAGCAGAGGATTACCTTATCCGTCATCAATGGGAGGAGAGGCCCTTGGTCCTGTGGAAGCTTGATGGCCTAGTATAGGGGGATGCTAAAACAGTGGGTAGAGGAGCACCCTCTTAGAAGCAAGGAGAGGGGAGACTGGGAAGGGGAACAACATTGAAAACCTAAAAAAAATGAAGGTGAAGCTGCTTCCTAAATCTGAACTATTCTACCCTTTAATTAAACCTGACCCCACACTCATTTTGGAGAGCAGAAGATATAGAGAGTGCTTATATTGAATGAAAATGAATTCTAAGACTCCAACAAAGCAGACAAGTGAACGAAACTTAAATTTAAAAAATCAACTTACCATGAAATTCCATGCACATAATAGCCAAGTTTATGGTTTGAAACTACCACTTCACAAGCAGGGTCATGTGCTTGCTGGGGGGTTTCTCTTTACCCGCTGCCTTGGAATAATTACTAATATGATTCTGTTTCATATTTCTTCTTCTTGAAATAAAATGATAAGGCATAACTTACTTGTAGCAGATACAGTTTAGTTTTTAATCTGTTTTTAAATGCTATTGCTTATTTGTTTATTTAACACAAAAATGTCTCTGACAGGCAGCTTTATGTCATCCTATCCAGTGGAGTTTCCTGTTACTTTAAATAAAGTAAATCAAAATATAATTGGGACATACAGTCATACCTGTTCTGAGTGGTTGCAGAATAATGTATTCAATACTATCAAAGTGTGTATGGTGTTCTCAATGGATGGGAAATTGAGTTACTCAGAATTTGGGATGTCTATTATAGCACTTAAAGGCTTTAAAAAGCAGGAATATAGGGATATAATCAGGATATATTATATGAGAAAAACTACTTCAATAAAAGGGAAAATTAGTCCATGTGTAACATGAATAAATGCGTATATGACATAAAACTAAATGAACACTTGATTTTTAAAATACTGGGTCTTTAACATCTGTTTTCAAAGCAATGGTATGGAAGTTCATTGTTTGCTGTTGTTTAATTAGACATTTAAAAACATCGAACTCTCAATCGTTTTGCTTATATGAACAAACATGTGTGATTGGTAATATTAGTCTATTGATTTGTCTTTGAATACTCACATTGATGAAGAAACCATATGCTAGTGATCTCTGATGTGCTACACTTAAAAGAAAACCAAAATAAAACAACAACAAAAACAAAAAAATTGACAACATAAAAAAGAAATAACAGAACCTACAGAACACAGGAAAAATCATTGCTTCGTGAACTTAAAACCTGAACACTGAAAAAAAGCTGTCAGTCAATAAATGGGCCACTTACCTGAATATACAATTTTCAAAAGAAGAAACATGAATGACTAATAAAATATTTTTAAAAAGTCTTCGATATCTTTAATCACTATGGATATGCAGTTTCAAATTACTTCCAGATTTCTTCTCATCCCAGTTCAAATGAATATCATCAAGAGCAGACAGCGACAGAAATTGGCAAGGATGTGGGGAAAGAGAAACCTTTATTCACTGCTGGTGGCAGAGTCAACTAGTGCAGCCATTATGGAAATCAGTGTGGAGGGTTCTCAAAAACTAAAAATAAAACTACCATACGAGCCAACCATATTCCTCCCGGGCACACACCCAAAGGACTTCTGCATCCTACTCCAGAGATGATTGCACATTCATGTTCAATGCTACTGTATCCATACTAGTAAGGAAATGGAATTAACCAAGAAATTCATTAATAGATAAATGGTTGAGAATATAGTCCACATACACAATGGGATTTTACTCGTCATAAAAAAAAAGAAATTGAAAAAGTTTCAGGAAAATTGAACTAGAAAGCATTATATTCATATGCGGTTTATTATTATTACTGGGGGGGGGAACTGAGTGTCATGTGACTCAGAGAATAGTTACAGGACAACCATCTGGAGTTTGTTATCTTCCTTCAGCCTTATGTGTGCTTTGGGGTTGAACTCAGGCCTTCGAGCCTGTGCAGTAAATGCCTTTACCTGCTGAGCCAAATGATGGCCCTGAAACCATTATACAAAGGGAGGTAACACAGGCTCAGAAATATAAATACCATATGTTTCATTTCATATTTAACTCTTAAATATGTATGCTCAGGTAGTAGTAAACATAGGTACAGGCCAGGAAAATAGAAAGATGCACATGTGACTGAAAAAAAACAAGGTCTCAAGCAGATGGGAGAAGACACTGAGGTGGAAGGGAAAAACGCAGGGGAGAGACACGATGCGGTGGGGAAGAGGTTACCAAGAGATGAGGGGGAGCAGGAGAGGGGAGAATTAGCCAACATGAAATATGCATGAAAACCCCATATGGAAACTCACTACTTTAAAATCTCATTTTAAAAAAAAAAATTGGACAGAAAAATCCCAAAGGAAAACTCAGAATAGTCACATATTAAAATAAGTTGACTTTGTTGAGATGAATCTGTGGTGTTTTAGACAGGATGAGAGAAAACTCAGTGAAGGGCCTCATATAATGTCTCTTTAGCTTGGAACACCTTCTATATCATATTCATTTCAAAGTATTTTATTCAGAATTCTCTTCTCTCAAGTTTCACCGTCTCAGTCTTCTGGTAAAAGGAATATCGCCCCATTTGTTTTCCAAGCACTAAGAGAGTTATGCTCTCATGATAGATCCCATCGAATATGAGGTCACTAAGGAGAAGAGCTCAATCAATGATATTAAAATCACTGGAGTTGGAAGCTTAGCTTTAGCAGAAGCTAATTTTTAATTCCTTGGCATGTGTTAGGACCCAGTTACTAATACATACACTTTTATTCTTTACTAGATCAATCACATGACTAACTCAGGAGAGTCACCTTACAAAATCTTTGTTTTCTATTTATTTATTTATTTATTTATTTATTTATTCATTTACACTCCAGATTTTATTCCCCTTTTGGTCCACCCTTTGACTATTCCATATTCCATACCTCCTCCCTGTTCCTCTGTCTCCATGAGGATGTCCCCACCCCCAACCTCCACCCAACCAAACATCCCAAATCCCTGGGGCTTCAGCCTCCTGAGGGTTAGACGCATCTTCTCTGACTGAATCCAGACCGGACAGTCCTCTGCTGTATATGTGTTGGGGGCCTCATACAAGCTTGTGTGTGCTGCCTGGTTGGTAGTGCAGTGTTTGAGAGTTCTTGGGGGGTCCAGGTTGAGATTGCTGGTCCTCCTTCAGGGTCGCCCTCCTCCTCAGCTTCTTCCAGTGTTTCCCTAATTCAACCACAGGGGTCCCCAGCCTTTGTCCATTGGTTGGGTGCAAATATCTACATCTGACTCTTTCAGCTGCTTGTTGGGTCTTTCGGAGGACAGTCATGATAGGTCCCTTTTTGTGAGCGCTCCGTAGCCTTAGTAGTAGTGTCAGGCCTTGGATCCTCCCCTTGAGCTGGATCCCACCTTGTTCCTGTCTCTGCACCTCCTTTTCTTCAGGCTCTTTTCCATTTCCATCCCTGCAGTTCTTTCAGACAGGAACAATTATGGGTCAGAGTTTTGACTTATGAGATGGTGAAATCTTTGCTAGTTGAAAAGATATCTGAAAGACTGACAGCTGTCCAGCAATTTGAAGTATGAAATGTCTTTCATCCCTGCTCACAACTCTCTCTGATCCTTTATGGTTAAGCTGCCACTAATATTTTCGATGTGACATTTGTGAATATTCAGTTTTCATGAGTCAATTACTTTCATAGTTTTCTTTATGCTCCCCAGATTTCCACTGTTCATAAATGGTCTCTAAGGATTTGGTAAAACATTAATTTAGTGTCTGATACGAGAAATAAATAAAATCAATTTCCAAATGTAGAATAGCTCCAGTGCAGATGGCCAGATAGGAACTAGTAGCTTAGCAGATTGCAGGGAGAAATTAATTTGTTTTCAACTCCGAAGGGAAAATACATTAAAGAAAGTGTTTATCTTCGTGGAGCATAATTTCCAGGGTCACATTCATTCCCTAATACTCGCCAATCTCATAACTGATCCATAATTTGCTTAAAGTACATGGAAGTAAGATTACACTGACTGTGTTCAGTGTTATGAATAGAAACTGTAACAATATAAGGTTGAAGCAACTAGTTTGTCTACCAAAAATATTATTTACACTAGGGCTTTAAATAATTGCCTGATATGCAAAGATCATTACAGGAAGCACAATATTAAAATCTAAAGTAAGATTCTGTATGGAAATAAAATTGTGTCATAAATGTTTTGCAGTAACAAGACCATTGGTACAGTTTAATTTTACTGGGCATGTGGCTGATTTCAGTATAGTAGTACAGAAGGGGCATGAATAAAAAGAGGGTTTAAGGGAAAATAACTTAAATGTGGAATCAGGGCTAATTTTAAATGAAGCTAAAAAAATTGGAAGGTAATCAAAATATCAAAATAAGAACATGATTAAGGTCATTAACAGGTATTGTGAAAAGATCTGTAGGTGATTTTGTGTGTGTATGTGTGGTATTAAAACTACATGACGAAACAAATTAAATAAAGAAATCTGTAATTTCAGTCAGGAATCTAAATATTAGGCTAGAACAAAGAAGTAATTTTGAGCAGAAATCTAAATCTTAGGCTAGAACAAGGAAATAGGCTTCAGACATAAAAATAACCTTGGGCTAGGATAGGGAAGTAGGCTCAGATACTTTGATCATCCTGATAAGCCCTTACAGTGATCACAGGAGTGTTCACAGAACTTTGGTTATTGCCTTGCTTTTTTTTGAGTATGTGTGTTTATTGTCTTGCTTGTTCCTTGACTACTTGTATCTATTGTATTGCTAGTTCCTCAACCTAGAACTGACCTTAATACTTGCATGTAATTAAAATGGTATAAAATATAAAAGGAGGAGGGTGAATGGGATAGGGGATTTCTAGGGAGGGGAAATGGGGAAAGGGGATGACATCTGAAATGTAAATAAATAAAATATCCAATAAAAAAGAGAAATCTGTTGATGTGCCTTAAGGAACTATAAAAGATACTGTTATTACATTGAAAGCAATAGCAATTGCCTATGTAAAGGCAGTCCTGCCAAGAGAATAAACAATGGACAGTGTCTACACCACCAGTTCACGTCATCATCTTTTTCTGCTATTGAATCAAATCCATTCAGTCTTTTGTAAATAATTCTTCATAAAAATTTCCCTGGCTAAGGATATTGGGATGTGATATCTAAAGTATAAAATATCTGTGCTGAAAAATCTATTTTAAGGAATGTTTATATTTTACATGTTTAGCTGTTATTACCATATACAGTTTTAATAGTCACTATTGTAACTGACAATTATTAAGTCACTTTCTTCCATTTGGCCTCAAATATTAAATGTGATTTAATTCTTTCGCTAAATGTATTATTTAAATGAATGTTTCAAAATATACACAAAATAGGAAAAATAATCATCAAAGACACTGAGGTAATAATTTTGAGATGTTAATTACAGTTGTATGAGACTTGACAGTAAAGACATGTTTGACTCAAAGTAAAACAATTTCAGTTTTCATGACTGGCACACAAATATTCGTCCTTTTTAATTTAATCATCTATCTATCTATCTATCTATCTATCATCTATCTATCTATCTATCTATCTTTTACACTCCAGATTTTATTATCCCCATCCCCATCCATGGTCTGACTGTTCCACATTGAATACCTCCTCCCCACTCTCCTGTCTCCACGAGGATGTTCCTACACCCCAACCCCCTCCCAACCAGACCTCTAATCTCCAGTCCCTTGAGGGTTAGGTGCATGTTCTCTGACTAAATCCAGGCCCGACAATCCTCTGCTGTATATGTGTTGGGGGCCTCATATCAGCTGGTGTATGCTGCCTGGTTTCCAATATCTGAGAGATCTCAGGAGGTCCAGGTTAATTGAGACTGTTGGTCCTCCTACAGGATTGCTTTCCTCCTCAGCTTCTTCCAGCTTTTCCATAATTCAACCACAGGGGTCTCCAGCTTCTGTTCATTGGTTGGGTATAAATATCTGCATCTGACTCTTTCAGCTGCCTGTTGGGTCTTTAGGAGGACAGTCATGATAGGTCCCTTTTTGTGAGCGCTCCCTAGCCTCAGTAGTAGTGTCAGGCCTCGGGACCTCCCTTTGAGCTGGATCCCACCTTGGTCCTGTTGCTGGCTGGACCTTCTTTTCCTCAGGCTCCTCTCCATTTCTATCCCTGTAGTTCTTTCAGACAAGAACAAGTATGGGTCAGAGTTTTGACTGTGTGATGGCAACCCCTCCCTCATTTGATGCCCTGTCTTTCTGCTGGAGGTGGGCTTTATAAATTCCCTCTCCTACTGTCAGGCATTTTATCTAAGTCCCTTCCTTTGAATCCTGAGAGTCTCTTACCTCCTAGGTCTCTGATGCATTCTGGAGGGTCCCTCAACCTCCTACCTCCTGAAGTCGCCTGTTTCCAGTCTTTTTGATGGCCCTCAGGGCTTCAGTCCTTTTCCCTCACCCAATACCAGATCAGGTTCCCCTCTTTCTCCCTGCTCTCTCATTCACTTCCTTATCTGGGTCCCTCCCTCCCTCCCCACTTGTGGTTGCTTTCTTCTCCTTCCCAAGTGAGACTGAGGTGTCCTCACTTGGGCCCTTCAGCTTGTTGACCTTTTTGAGTTCTGTGGGTTGTATCTTGGATATTCTATACCTTTTTTTTTTTTGGCTAATATCCACTTATTAGTGAGTACATACCATGCATGTCCTTTTGGGTCTGAGTTGCCTCACTCAGGATGATATTTTCTAGTTCCATCCATTTGCCTGCAAAACTCAGGATGTTCTCTTTCTTGAGTAATATTCTCTTGTGTAAACTTTTTCTTAATCCATTCCTCTGATGTGGGACATCTGGATTGTTTCCAGCTTCTGGCTATCACAAACAAGACCTCTATGAACATAGTGGAACATGTGCCCCTATGGCATGGTGGGGCATGTTTGTACTTTTTAATCTTTAAAAACTCTAGAAGATGCTGTATTCTAAGAGTTGATATTTGAATATCATATACTTATTTTGGTTTTGATCATTTTTCTTAAAATAATCTTTATTCTTAAGAGTATCATACATGTATACAATAAAGTATTCTCATAATCATGCTCTCATTTCCCCCTGTCAATTCCTTTCTCAACCCTTCAGCATGTTACCTCTCAATATCTTTTCCTCCTCCTCTTGTTCCTCCTTCTTCCTCTTCTCCTTCTTTTTTATTTTTTGATTACACATTAAGTCCAATTAGTGATGCCTATACAGAATGGGCATGGTACCATCCATTGGAGTTGGAGAAACCTACACATGGAAGCACCTCAAGAAGAGAATGATTCTCCTACAGAAGCTACCAGTTGCATGATTATATACACATCTTGGGCCATGGTAAAGCTAGAACTTTGCATTTTGCATTTCACAGCATTTCTTCAGCTTTGACATTCTCCTATCTTCCTCTTCTTCAGTGACTGCTGAGCCTTGTGATGGTGAGTTTGATAGAAACATCTCATTTAGGGATGAGCACACAGGCTTTTCTCACCACCTTGAACACTTATGTATCTCTGCATTGACTGTTCTCCAGGCCATAAAGACACTTGTTTGACCAATGTTGAGAACATCCCAGGTCTATAAGAATAAAAGTAAATATTTAGAAAACAATTTGATAACATGAACATTCAGCAAACAACAATAGTAGGTTATACACTAGAGCCTACAACACTCTGAAACCATGATACATTACCAGGCATGGCATTAGTTCCATAGAGTAGGACTCATATCCAATAATAAAGCAGTTTAGTTACCCTATAACAATGATGCTACTATTTCACATTGGGCATATCTTTTTATTTTTGATTAGTATTGCACTATGCAGGGTCAAGTGCCAGATAACCTCACTGATAATTTTTCATATTCAATGGTTTTCATGGTACGCTCAAGTGTATAATTGCAACCTTATTGGGAGGAAAATTTCTGGTTGGTTTGATATTGATTATTCTGTATCAGTGATTCTCACCCTTCCTATTGCTGCAATGCTTTAATACAGTTCATTATTGCAGGGGTGATTAGCTCACGCGTGGGTGCGGGCACGTGGGTCCTGTTGGGTGGAGTTGTGGTTCTAGTGTGTCTGTCACAGATCAGAGAAGCAAAAGTACACGGGAATTTGACTGAGTTCACTCCACGGGGAGCTGGGCAGGAGCTGCGGGTCTCCGTCCAGTGTGGGGAGATCTCAGTCTGAAGTTCTGAAGGGGCAGGGCTCATGACTGGACCTGGAGGCTGGGACTCCATTCTTGGGCTACCAGACACCGCTGGGGGCCTCGGAAGAACAGAGCCATGGAAGAACAGAGACACGAAAGGAACAAGGGGAGAGAAGGAAGCCCCAACAGTGCCTCGTGGAAAAGAGACTCTTGGTTACTGTACTCACTTGGCTGAGCTCAGCTAGCTTGCTTGAATCTGCACCCTCTGTGGCTGGAATGCAGAGAAGCTCTCTATGGGAGATTAGGGCCCCTCCACGGTTCTCCACAGCAGGCCCCAAAGACACAAGGAAGTCCATGGTTTTACACGCTTTATTGTCATGGCAGAAGTGGATGAAAGTGGCTGCTTTCCCCACCCCCCAACCCCCCTGCCAAACCCAGGGCAGATCTGAGTTAAATAGGGAGGGGGGAGGGAGGAGGGACGAGGGAGGAGGAAGGAGGGTCTAAGAAGGAATGATTAATTTGCTACGCCCTCTGGCCTTTAGGTATCTCATTAATATGGAAATCTCTTGCTGAAGCCAGTAGTCACACCCACTACCTGTGGAAGGGCTGGTTGGGGCATTGCCCTATGTGACTGAAAGGCATGGATCAATGGAGATCTTGGGGGGAGGGGGGCCTCCTGTCAGGAGCCTGGAGTCTGGAGGCATGGCAAGATATATGCCGTCCCTTGAAGGCATGGACACGTGTTGGGTCTCTGGCTATCTCCAGCCAGCGCTCTACCAGAAACCAAGCCATTCTTTCAGGGTCCCACATCTCATGTTGTGGTGAACCCCAACCATAAAACTATTTTTGTTGTGACTTTATATGGAAAGGGTCATTTACCTCCTCCCCTATAGGTTGAGAACCACTGATCTATGTCCTGCAACCAAAGTGTATGATATCTTCAGCAATAGGGCTTTATCGTGTAGTTACGCTGGGTAAACAAGAGCAATGGCAATAGGAAGTGCTTTTTCTTTTTCTTTCTTTCTTTTTTTTTTTTTTTTTTTTTTTTGAGACCTTAGGAATCACCTTGGCCAATGACTCATAAGGCGGTATCCCATGCTTCGCAATGTAGTTTTCATTTAATGATCCATATCTTCTGGAGTGAAACATTCACCCATGCAGGGTAATGGCATTTGATCTTCTTTTTCCTTTTAGTAAAGAGTATATTTTCACATGAGTTTACTGACTAATGGATTTCCATAAGACTTTTTCATACGTCCTTAGTTTTAGTTAACACGCCCACTAACTATTCCTTGTCCCCAGTCCCATTCTGTCTCTTTCTTTTCCTTTACATCTTTGGGTTCTGAATTTAGAAATTCTACTATCAAAAATGGAAAATACTTGGAGAAGTTGAATTTATGCTAAACCCCAGACACAGAATTTTAATCATTGTTATCTAACTGATAACTTATAACAAGGATCCACCTAGCATTTCCATTACATTGGGTGTAGAGAATGGCCTCCAACTGAACTGATGTTACAGAAAGATATGTAAGGTAGAGTGGCAGTGCTTCACCATTTCATATATATATAATGTTATGATTTGTGCAGTTTGTCAATGAGGAGAGTCCTAGAGCCAACCATCCACACTAGAGTTACTTCAATTACAAAGCTTGTGATCTTTGAACCAGACTAGACAGCAGAATTTAGAGGGTTCTGATAGTTCATTGTCATGCACAAGGAGACCAGGGTTGAATGTGAATCACCAATTATCAATGGCCTTCCACATTTTTGTAAAGATAAGTATTTTTTAACCTGAAAGTAGATATACCATAGTTAATGTCCAATAACCCAGTATTGAAAATAATAATAAATGTTTTTGTATAATTTCTACAGTTTATTGAATCTTATTGAAAAATTTGGCATATCATGTTAACTTCCAATCAAGTGGTATATTTAATTGGCAGGTCACATTTCCCCTCTGATATCATGTCAGATTTCATAACCTGTTAATTTTTTATTTGGTTTTATTGATTAAGATTATATCTTTGAATGTTAAAACTAAACTGCTAGATTTGTGGATAAATGTCACAGTGCATACTCTATACTTCATTAAATAAACAAACAAACAAATAGAATTATAAGATAGTAAATACTTGTTTCTTTCATGTGCTCACCATTATTTTAAAGGGAAATATCTTCTACCTCAGGAGAGAAAAATATGCTTAAACATTAGTAATAAAAACAAGTGGATAGTTGGTTGCTAAATAATAACCCTACATATATACACATTACCATAAAACACCATACAAAGTGTCTATAATCCTTAACAACCCTTCATACTTTAATCATATTTGCTCACCTTAGGTTGTACAACTTTAGTGACTACAAACAAAGTGTAGGTTGTATATTTTCTTTCATAAACATGTAGTCTTTCCTAACTATACATAATAGTTTCCTATTTTATAACCATTAATAAAATATAATTAGGAAATTCAACACCATCAAATATTAAGCCTTTCCTCTTCAGATTAGTCTTATTTTTAAGTTGATATATTTGTTCAGGCTGTGTGTTGTGCTCTGTGTGTGCATGATATGTGGGGGTATGTGTAAGTGGATATATATCAATGATAAATTCTACAAAACAGGATTGCAAGAGAAGTAGAGTGAGAAAAATTTAGGGAATAACACCGCTAACCACCATTAGGCAAAAGAAAAGAATCAAACTCTGGACTTTGATTTGTTCTTCCTATAAACAACAAAGGCAATTTGGGAAACATTATATGTTTCATAAAAGTCAGTATAATAGTTGCTTCTAAATGGAATTACTATTAACTTTAAAGAATAGTTTTTCTAACAGTTAAGATATGATTCAAACAAGTATGTAATTGGATGTTAATAATTTTATTTAGCTCATTATTTTAATGAGAAAATCAATAAGTAACTAGCATATTTGAAAAAAACCCCATATATTGATAATCAATAAAGATAAAATGAACTTGCTAAGAGGAGCAAACTAATTAACACCCTGCAGAGAAAGAAAATACGTTTTGTGTAATTACTTTTAGATTGAAAATCAGCTATATTACTACAAGACAATTCAATTTCATTATTGAGAACCGTGATTTTGGACTTCAGTTTTGTAAAATTTAGCTTCTTTCTTAAGAATTTGCACATATTTAATTATTTTAACATTTGACACTTTCTACCTATGAAGTGATATAGTTCTAACCCATGACTATTGACTGTTCTGAAAACAGTAACACGATGAATGCTCTTTGAAAAAAGTTATAAAATGGCAGATGAAAGATTAGATCTGAAATTTAAGAAAACTTGCAGAAAAACTTAAAAGATACCCTCTATCAAATTATAAATGATATATTAAAAGATTAACTTATAAAATTGGTCGGATGGACATTTTCACCACTAATCCTACTGGCCCATGACAATGGATGATCTTTCCGTTTTCTGAGATTTTCTTTTAATGTCTTAAGGTTTTTATTATACAGTCTTTCATTTCCTTGGTCAGAATTATCACAGGATTCTTTTTTTTTTTACTCTATTGTGAAAGGTATTGGTTCCTTGATTTCTTTCTTAGGCCATTTGTCATTTGTTTATGGGAAGGCTACTGATTTTTATTTAATTTTTTTATTGGATATTTTATTTTGTATTCAAGCACTTTATTGAAAGTGTTTTTTAGTTGTAGGAGTTCCCTGGTGGAAATTTAAGGGCCATTTATGTATGTTATCATATAATCCACAAATATGCTTTGACTTCTTCATTTCTCATTTGTATCCCCTTAATCTCCTTTCGTTGTCTTATTGCCCTAACTAAGACTTCAAGTACTAGTTTGAATAGGTATAGAGAGAGTGGACAACTCTGTCCTGTTCTGATTTCAGTGGGATTGCTTTTGAGTTTCTCTCCATTTAGGTTGATGCTGACCATAGGCTTGCTATATATTACCTTTATTATGTTGATATATTATGTCCCTTGTATCCTTAAACTCTCCACTACTATCGTTGGGAAAGGAATGTTGGATTTGTCAAAAGCCTTTTCTGTATCTAATAAGATGATCACGGGGATTTTTGTCTTTCAGTGCACTTATGTGGTAGATCGCTTTTATTGATTATGTACATTGAACCACCCCTGCGTCTTTGGGATGAAGAATACTTTATTAGGGTGGATAATCTTTTTGTTGTGTTCTTGGATTCAACTTACAAATATTATATAGAGAATTTTTGCAACCTTGTTTATAAGGAAAATTGGTATAATTTTCTTCTTTGTTGAATCTTTGTATGGTTTAAGCATCAGGGTATCTGTGGCCTTGTAAAAAGAACTGGGCAATGTTGCTTTAGTTTCCATTTTGAAGAATACTTTAAGGAATATTGGCATTACCTTTTCTTGGAATATGTGGTAGAATTCCCCACTGAATTTGTCTAGCTCTGGGTTTTTTTTATGGATAGTAGATTTTTATGTACTTCTTTCATTTTACTAAGGGTTATAGATCAGTTGAAATTGATAAGTGATGCTGATTTAACTTAAGTAGGTTGTATATTGCAAGAAACTTACATAGTTCTTTTGGGTTTTCCAGTTTGGTAGAGGACAGATTTTTTTAAAGTGTGTCCTCCTGATTCTCTCAATTTTCTCAGTGTCTGTTGTGATGTTCCTCTTTTAGTCTCTAATTTTATTAATTTGGATCTTATCTCTCCATCTTTTAGCTAATTTGGCTAAGAGTTTATCAATCTTAATTGTTTTTCTCAAAGAACTCAAATCTTTGTTTCATTGAGTCTTTGTTTTTTTGTCTGTTTCTATTTTATTGGTTTCAGTAATACCTTTCATTTTTCTCTTCCTGTCTACTTTTTTATGGGTGTTATGTCTTCCTTTTGTTTTAGAGCATTAAGTGTGGAATTACATTGATAATATGAAAGTTCTTTATTATTATTATTTTTTATGTAGGCATTTGCCTCTTAGGCAATGCTGCCTTCATTGTTTCCTATAGGTTAGAGTATGTCATAATTTCATTTTCATTCAGTCCTAGAAAGTCTTTAAATTCTTTCTTAATTTCTGTCTTGACCTACTTTTCATTTAGTCATGAGTTTGTATAATTTCTATTGTTATATCCAGCTTTAATCATGATGATGAAGTAGAATGCAAGGCTTAATTGTATTTTCTTATATAGGTTGCAGCTTGCTCTGGGTTGTGGTATGAGGTCAGTTTTGGAAAAGTTTCCATGAGCTTAATTTTAAGAAAATGTTGTGACTCTGGGTTTTCTGGGAGGTAACCTTTCTGCATGTTGGAGGGTACGGAGAGGAACAGAAGTGGGCTAGGAGAAAATGCAGAGAGCAGCTTCAGAAAATGGCCAAGGAGATCCTATCTACACCAGGAAGTGGGGTCCCCAGGGATTTGGAGATGCGCCATGAGAGAATCCTGCAAGTGGTCTGCAAGAATAGCTAAGAATAAACAGAAGAGACAGAGTTGGGGGGGGATGCTTCTGAATCAACAGTCAGATTCTCCATTTAATGGGATTGTGGTTGGAAGAGAGGCACCTGTGAACACATTGTTATTGGGGCTGAGGTTGAGAATAGCAAGATTGTAATGCAGGAAAGGAAGGATCCTGTGGTCCCTGTCAGGTGTGGCCACGAGTGTGGAGATTAAAAAGTGTTTCTAGGTATTGAAGTTTGACACAAAAAATGGGCGTGGGCTTGGAGAGTCCACAGGGCAGGAGAAACCTGGATCTAGTACAAGGTTCAACAGCATCTCTGGAGAACGGAGGTAGGATGGGAAGACAGATACCTGCAAAGGGTTTTATTAACAGGGCTGGTGATGAGACACATTTTCACTTCTCTTTGCTCTGCTTAGTGTTTTTATTATATATTTGCCCAAGGATGATTACTAATAATCATGAAACAGAGTCAATGTTAGACTGTCTTGAAAGCTCTGTAAAGAAAATTAATACAACACTTTTTAAATTTAGACCCAGTCAGATTTTTAGGACAATGGCAGAAGCAGCCACATTCTTTGTCAAAATATCATATGAACGGTACATATTGTAGTTGATGATATTGTTCCTCTCTGAAACCTCTTGAGCTAGCCTTCATATTCTACATTGCTCTCAGAAGTATTGTCTTCCAAAGTTCCTAGTAGGATTTCCAATTAAGCCTTAATTTCCTAGTTAAACATACCTTCTCCAACAAGGCTATACTTCCTAATCCTTCCCCCAAAGTTCCACCACCTGGGGTCAATGGCTCAAACATATGAGCCTATGGGGGCCATTCTCATTCAAACCACCACAGGATGAATAGTATCTTACTATCTATTTCTGGGGGGATACCAAAAGAAATGATAATAGCTTATCTTTGGATGATCTAGGTGGTAGGGCTAAAAACATTATTTTCTATGTGTGTGTAAGGGAGTAGATTTTTGTCATATTTCCTTCATTTTGGTTAATACTTCCTCACACGCCTTTATCCTGCTAGTCCATGCCCCCTTCTTGTTTAACCATTCTTCTCCCTGTATTATTCTCTGTCTTTATTTTTATTATACCCATATTCTATTATCCCTTTTCCCTTAAAGCATCCCCTATCAGTGGCTCTAATTTCCTGGATTCCAAACTTGCTCCAAGTTAAACACACAAAAGTGAACATTTGAGGCTACAATGTACACATGTGAGATAATGTGTAGCTTGTCTTTGGGCTTGGGTTATCTCATGTAGAAAAATTTTATATAGTTCCATCCATTTACTGAACATTTTATAATTTAATTTTTCTTTGCAGCTGAATAAAATTCCATTTTGTATATGTACCACATATTCATTGTCTATTCATCATTTGATATGGCTTTAAACTGCTCTCAGTTCCTAGCTATTGTGAGTAGAACAGCAGTGAACACAGATATATATCTAACTTGGTAGTAGGATACAGTCCTTTGGGTATGTGCCCAGGAGTGGTATAGTTGAGACATATAGAAGCTTAATTTCTTTCTTTTTTTTTTTTTTGAAAAATTTTCAGTCTGATTTCCAAAGTGGAAGTTTACCTTTCCATCAACAGTGTATAAGCATCTCTGTTTTCCACACCCATGTCAGGATTTGTGGTTATTTGTATTCTTGGTGATAACCACTCTGATTTGGAAAAGATGAAATTTGCAAATATTTTCATCAGTATTTCCTTGATGACTAAAGATGTTGAACATCACTTAAATGTTTTTCTATCCATTTGTAATTCTTCATTTGAGACTCTGTTAAGTTCTGTTTAACTGAGTTGGTCTTCCCTTCCCTTCCCTTCCCTTCCCTTCCCTTCCCTTCCCTTCCCTTCCCT
>NW_021605455.1:4531720-4537713 GCF_004785775.1 Grammomys surdaster | reverse complement strand
CTTTCTTTCTTTCTTTCTTTCTTTCTTTCTTTCTTTCTTTCTTTCTCGGTGTTTAGTTTAGTCTACATTTCCCTCTTTTTAGTTCTCTGTATATTCTAGACACTAATCCTCTATCAGATATATACTTGGGAAAGATTTTTTCCCATTCTGTGGGCTGCCTCTTCTCTTGATCAACAGTTTCCTTATTGACATTCCGCTTTTGATTGTTGGATTAACTGTTGAACTCATTGTTGGCACTAGAGTACTATTTAAAAATCTGTACCTGTGCCTGTATGTTATGTGCACATTTAACTTTTTCTTCAGCAGTTCCATAGTTTTAGCACCTATGTTGACAGCTTTGATCTGTCTAACTCAAGCTAATCAATAGCAGACACTTATGGATCAATTTAATGATCTTATGTCAACTATTACTATATTTTTTAGAGTACCTTTGGTTTGATTCTTCAAATCTCATCTGTAACTAAACTTCAGATTTGGATTGTCTTCAGCCTATCTTTCAAGGAAATAAATGATAGGAAACTAGGTTAAGTGGTAGTATCATAACCAAAAAGCTAAATTTTGATAGAAAAAAAGATACACCTTTTTGTTATTAACAATAAAATGGCAAATTTGATGTGAGGAAAATTTAGTTATAAATGACAATTTTATCTGATATGGATACAAGGAAGTTGTCAGAAACAAAATGAAATGTACATTTTTGAATATTATCTTTATATCAATTATTTCATTTATTTGTCATACTTTATTTCACTTAAATAAGAGGAAAATTTAACTAATAATTGACATTAATTGTGTTAGCTCCTAACTTTTGTGATCTTCAAAAAATTTATACCACAGTTAACTTTAGAGCATTTAAAATGCCTTTCAGTTTTCCTGTGGATATGTATGAAGGCAAAGGATGAAAATAAACTTACTTGGAAAAGCATTTCTATATTTAGTGATTTATTTGTAGATGTATTTAGCTCTTTGTATAATGGTCCATATGCTGGCATTTCAAGTCAAAATATAATCCTAAAGCAATGAGAAGTGGCACAAGCCTGTAATCTAAGCACTTGGCTAGTGACACACAGAAGAATCACAACCTTGAGGTGAGTGTGGGCTACATACTGAGACCTTGTTTCAAAAACCAAAACAATAATATCAAAACCCAATAAAATATTTTTATTGATCCTCATATATTTCCTTCATTTCTTACAGGAAAAGACTGAAAAGAGGTGATATTTGCATGAGCCCAATGAAAAGACTAATAATGGAATAGTCTTGTCTTGATCATAGACTTTCAGGCAAATATTAAGTTTTTTATAATTCTTCCACCTTTAATACCACACACACACACACACACACACACACACACACACACTAAAATTAAATAACTTAGCCCTGACTTATAAATTATGAATACATCTGGAAGACTTTCCTTATTATTAATTTGCTTCCAAATTAGCAGATTAACAGGAAATATAGAGCATTGTTTATATTCCCGTAATAGTGTGTGCACATCCAAGCATATCTGGATCTGAGTTACTCTGCTTACAATGAGCATTTCCAGCTTTATTCATTTACATACACATTCTAAACAGGTGATAATATTTTGTTGTGTAAATATTCTATCTATTTTCATCTGATGAGCATCTTGGCTGTATCCACTTACTGAATATTTTGAGTAGAGCATCAATAACCACGAGTGAGCAGATATCCTCCACAGAAGAGTATAGAGTCATTTGGGTGTATGACCAAGATTGATAGACCTGGACTATGTGGTAGATGTATTTTTATCTTTTTGAAGATTCTCCACACTGATTTCTAGATTGTAGTTACTAGTGTATAGTTCACTAGCAGAATGCCTGTGAGAACCAGAGGTGGTGCATGAAAGACAAGGAAACAGAGTTTTCCTGTCATAACAGGACAATGACACATATGAATTTACAATGGTTACAACAGATCACACAAGCATCTAGACAAAATCTCAGCATGGATAGGGCATGTGCTTGAAGTCTTATCTAGCTGTGAAACTGTTGCAAATTAATAGTTGCCAAGAGCAAGAGAGCTTGCTTTGTTTAGAACTGTGACCCCTGCTAGGACTTAAACGTTCTAGGGGGTGATCAGAAAGCTACAAGTAAATAGACAGCACTCATGGGAACTGATGGGATAAAAATGGAAGACATAAAAGTTGGATGGGTGTGGAATGAGGGATGGATCTTGGAAGAGGAAGAAAAGGGGATGGATATGATCAAAACACAATGTATGAAGTTCACAAACAATTAATGACATATTTTAAAAGATGTTTCAAATTATGTGTAGACAAGTTGATACATGGGATATTAGGGGAAAAGGAAATTATCCATTATTTTGAAAATATCTACATGAAAAATGCCTCTCTTGCCATTTCTAGGAGTGATGGGAGCCTCTTGAATTCCATTTCCTCAGATGATATTCAAGAAAAAAATCTGACAGAGGCTTCTGTAGATAATAGTACATTATTTTAACTTTTATTAAAATGTAAATAAAAGTAATAATAGACATTTCTTATATGCATATATTTATATTTAATTTTTGACAATTTCATACTTGAATACACTGTATTTACATCATCTCCACCTTTGCCACACCCCACTCGAACCTTCCTGCATTTTTCCCCACCCCTCTTAAGTTCTTCTTCTATAATTATTATTGTTAATTATATATGTATATATAAAATCTACTGAGTCCAGTTAGTGTTGCCCATATATACAGGTATTTAGAGATGATTAATTATAATTTTGAAAGCTATTAAGGGGCTTGTCACTGGAGAAATAGTTTCCCTTGCTTAGCTGCCATTGAATGGCTCCCGCTCTTCATTTAGGAGTAGATTCTTGTGAAATTTTCTCAAACATGTTGGCATGACAACTGGAATGGCCATTGTATAGGTCTTATAAAAGCAACTATATTGACAATATTTAGTGGGTGAAGAATCCTTTTCGTGTCTAGAAGATACTATTTGTCAGCACTTACACTTTTCCTCTGGCTCTTACAATCTTTATATCCCCTCTTCCATAATGTTCCGTGAGACTTAGGTGTAGTGATTATGTTGTGGACGTTCCAGTTGAGGTTGGGCACCCCATGGTGACTTGTTCTTTGCATTTTGATTAGTTTTAGATCCATGAGGAAGCCTAGACCTTCAGCAAAAACATGTATTTGATAGGGATGAGGCCTACATTCAACTATGGGTATAGGATAACTATTTAGAAAATATTTAGAAGCTATATTGATTTAGAAAAAAATGGCAGTAGTAGATTTTCTTCTGGGGTCTGTGGTGTCCAGCCACAGTTGCCTATCATAGAGTAGGTCTTAAGTCCAATTATGTAGCTGCTGATTGTCTATTAGATATAAATACTATTATTGCACAATTTGTAATATCTTACCAGGACAATCATTGTTGTTAAGTGAAGCTGCTAGGACTTATACTCTCATTATTTGACAGTTTGAATAGTATCCTCTGATAGTATACGAACTGCTTCTTTTTGGGGGAGATATAAGTCAATACCATCATTTTTATTTGTTTATTGACAATTTTCATTAACTTTATTGAAGATATCTTAATTCTTTTTAGTTTTGGGGTAATTATATGTTAATCTTCTATGATTACTCATGCATATAACTAATTTTAACTAAATCATTTAAAAAGATTTTGCAGATATATGTTATATATCCATTATCTCACCACTATAAATGTATATTTCAATGTTAAGCACATTTATAATATTGTGGTCTCAGCTTCTCACTGAATTGCTGTGTGATCTCAAACTAACTCTAGCAATCTGTTCTAATGCTCTGGCTGGCCCCTTCTTATTCTCTGGCCTGTTATGTCTTTACCTGTATCTAGATTGTCCTCTCTGCAACCTGTCTGTCTCTGTAAAACTGTCCTGTTAAAAACAGCTTTACTGGGGGCACTATTCTACTTCTTCTATGACAGTAATTTAAAGGTTTGGTCTTTAATTGTGTCCAAGAGCTTCCCACTGTTCCATTTTTGCATATTTATTATTGGTCTTAACCATGTGCTCCAGTTCCTCTATCCTGTCTTCTAGTCCTGATACTCTGCTTCCCTCACAATCCATTCTGTTAGTGAGGATTTCCAGTGTGCTTTTCACTTAGTTTATTGAACTTTTAATTTCCAACTTCAGTTTTAATTTTCTTCAGCAGTTTTCTTTATTGAATGAGTTTTTTTGTAACTTAGATCGACTACTTTATGTAATTTAGTTCTTTTTGTTTTGCTAAAGTGCACTCATTAATTATTTTTAAAGACAGAATCATTATTTAAATACCTAGGCTGGAAGTTCTTCCAGGTTATTCTTATTGGGAGATATTACTATTAGATTTGTAATTTTTGGAGAAGACATAGCATCTTGGTTTTTCACAGTTTTACTTTTCTTAGATTTGTGCATCTGGACTTAATTTGTTGGCAGACCTTTTCTTTCTTTTTGATATATTTTTTTAAATTAAACTTTCCTTTTAGTAGAGGCATTTCCAATAATCAGGGCAAAATGAAATCAAGGTGAACTGGTATTTAGAGGTAGAGGCTTTATCTTCTAGTCTTTCTCCAAGGGCCAGGTATTGTCTTGGGTCATCTGGGGTCATTTCTGGGTTTGCAATATTCCTGAAAGTTGTGAAACTCCTTGCTTAAGTGTAGGCTTTATCTTGGTTCAGATTCATTGTCCTCTCAGGGGCTATAACTTGTACTGAAATCATGAAACCACTGGGGAATTTGGGATTCTCCATGCAGCTGTAAGTCTTTCGCTAGGTTCAGTTCTGCTCCACAATCGGGTTCACAGCTACCTCAGAGTTGTTGTAAGATGTACAATTCACCATGTGCCTCTTGCCATGATCTTAATGATATTTGCTGTCTACTGATTTGGGTTTGGACTTTTTATTTTCCCAGGGCCTTAAGTTGTACCATTGGGTTATTTACTTGAAAATTCTCTGATTTCTTATATTTATATGCTCTGAGCTTCCATCTTAAGATTGCATGCATTATTGTCCATAGGTTTTGTTATGTTGCATTTTTATTTTCATTTTATTATAGTAATTAAGAGAAATTTTCTTCTTTATTTCTTTGAAAACCCATTGGCTATACAATAATGTGTTGTTTAATCTCCACTAAGTTGTCTGTGCTCCAGGGATTCTCTTATTACTAATATTTATTATTATTACAGTGTGATAGGATATAAGGGATTATTCCATTTTTTTCTGTATTTATGCAGAGTTGCTTTGTGTCCTACAAGATGATCTATTTGGGAGAAAGCTTTATGGGTTGCTAAGAAGAATGTGTTTTCTACAGAAGTTGGAAAAAATACTCTCTAGGGGTATGCTAAGTCCATTTGATGAATGATTTCATTCAAGTCTCACAGTTTTCTATTTAGTTTTTGTTGAAAAAACTGGTCAATTCATGGGATTATGGTATTAAAGGCTACTGTTACTATTGTGCTAGTTATGTAATTTTTACATTGACTAATATGTTTTATGAAATTTAGAGCACTTGTGTTTGAACATGTATTTAGAATCATAATGCCTCTTAACATGTTGTTCCCTTTATTATCATGAAACAGGTCTTTATATTTTTTCACTGCTTTTGATTTTCTGTCAATTGTGTCAGATGTTAAGAGACTGAGATCTACTCATTTTATAGGTCTATTTTTAAGTGAATCATGTTTTATAAATGAAGGGATATAAAAATGGTTCTAATTTCATTCTTCTATATTGGACATACAGTTTTCTCAGCACTATATGTAAAAAAAGGCATCTTTCCTCCAGTGTGTGTGTTCATGATAGATGTTTGTAGTTATGTATACTTATGTTTGGATCTTCAGTTTTGTTCCATTAATACACAAGTTTATTTTTAGGTCAGAACCATGCTGTTTTTATTACTATGGGTCTATAATATATCCTAAGATTTGGGTTGATAATTCCTCCAGTACTACTCTTTTTGCTTAGGATTGTTTTGGCTAACCCAGGGTAGA